>NC_056591.1:21965733-22090733 GCF_018340385.1 Cyprinus carpio | reverse complement strand
ATACTCTTTTTTTTTTTACATAGCTTGTAAACAGTATGCATTTTACAATAAGTATTTCAAACAGAGTATGTTACAAATTATTAATGTTTTTATTGATTATGGACTCTATGTATTTTAATTAAAAACGTCTTAATGCTGGATGTGTTTCATCTTTCGTCTTCTCCAGATGTTAACTGATGGACCGGAGTGCTGTGGATTATTGTGATGTTTTTATCAGCTGTTTGGACTCTCATTCTGACGGCACCCATTCAATTGCAGTGAGCAAGTGACGCAGTTTCTCCAAATCTGATGAAGAAACAAACTCATCATAATCCCTGATGGCCTGAGGGTGTGCACATGTTCAACACATTTTCATTTATTATTATTTTTATCTAAACTGTTTGCTTTAATTGATGTAAATGATGACTATGTGATCAGCTCATCTGTTTTATAAATCATGTTAAAGAGCCTCTGAGTTTGTGGAGAACCGTACAGACTCATGATGTGAATAAAACAGCGCTGCCGGGTTCAGATCAGACGTTCATGAATGATTCGCTCGCTTGCGACAGACGTTTGAATGATCCATTCATCTATCCCACCATCTGTATATCCTCCAACCCTGCGCGGAATGATCTAGTTCTGCTTGAAGATTTGGGAGAGTGTTTGCACTGCAGATGATTCACGGTTTCTGGGATCATTTGAGGTGCTCTGGAAACGTTCAGAGAGGACTTCGCAGGCTGATATTACTGAGATCTGGGCCAGAATATGAAGCGAGGACGTCGCTCTCACTGCGGCTGTAGTGTTGACTAATGAGTGCACTCGTGTAATACGCCTCCTTGGCGTGTGTTTTTGGGAATGTGTCCAAAACATGTAATAAATACTAATAAATAAATTATATTTTATACAGAAAATGAAGCATATATACATTTAGCATATTAGCATAATTTATTAATAAGCATAATTAATTAATTATTTTTATTTAATATACTATATTTAAATAGTATATATATATATATATATTACTGTATTAACAATTAAATATAATTAATAAAATATATATAATTAATTATATAAGTTTAAATTGTATTTATACATGGCAGCATTTGTTGTACTGATATCAATGAATGATTTTTATTTAGTGATTTTATTTTTATTTATTTACTTGTTTGCTTATTTATTTATTTGCATAACAATAATGAGAATTTGGCGTAAAATGTTTAATTGTAAAATGAAAAAAACCTAAAAAACCTAAAAAAGATATACCATAAATACTATTTTATTAATATTTTGAATAAGGTTTAATTTTTATATATTTTTGTTTTAATTTTAATTTTTTTAATTTCATTTTCATTTCAATTCATTTTTATTCGTTTTTGCTTTTTTAAATATGTCTGTATAATTTGTATAATTATATATATATATATATATATTAGGTATTTTAGTACTAAATGAGAATGAGAAATGTTGCCTTGGAAACTAGCTGAAATAAAGTAAGTTTTTTTTATTTTTTATTTTTTATTTAAAGTAACAAAAATATGTTTTAATGGTTTTAGTTGCCATAATAAAAATAAAGAAAAGTAATAAACTATTTGTTGTATTTTGATATTACTTCCATGATTAAACAATTTAAATTCTCTTTAGCCTATACTATATTGCTTAAATTGTATCTATACATGCCAGTATTTTGTGTACTGACATCAATTAATTATTTTTATGGATATTTTTATGCATTTGTTTTGCATTACAATAATAAGAATTTGCAGGAAATGTTTATTTCTCATGTCAAAATGCAAAAAAAAAAAAAAAATAATAATAATAATTTTCTTCATGCAAGGCAGTTATTTAAGCATCACTGAAATACTAATATAGTTTTTATTAATATTTAGATTTGTTTTAATTTTAATTAAAAATTTCAATTAAATTTAGTTTTTTGTGTGTCACTTTTATTACTTTTGTAATGTCTATATAGTTTTTACAAATTTTTATTAGTTATTTTAGAACTTAGAAAAAATAAATAAAATAACTTCAATGTTTTTTATGCTTTATTAATATTATTATTATTTTAAAGTTTATTTTATTTAAAGTGACATCTGTTTTTATGATTTTAATAACTATAATTACTATAATAACCCTGAAGCTTGTTTCTCAGTGTGTAAATTCGTCATGAGATTCAGATTATTTAATATTTATCAGATTATTATATATTGCGGTATTCATTTTTTTCTGAAAAGAAAAACAAATTTTGTTATTTATACATAAATACAACTATGCTACAATAAACACTTCAAATATATATTATATATATATATATATATATAATATATATATATATATATATATATATATATGTATGTATATAATGTAAAATAAATGTACCTTTGTAGGAACAGATCAGATTACTGTATGCCCAACATTTTTGCACAACACAGTCATTATTTACAAATAATTTATGAAATGGAAAAATAACCATGTTATTATAGAGCAATGCAGAGCTTTCGCATTAATAAAGGGAAGTTTATCCCAAGCCCATCCAGACTTAACTATTTTTACTTTCATATTTATGAAATATCTCGTTGGAATCAATGACATCTTATATACACGCAACGAAAATAGAAATACTTTTTTTTTTTTTTTAAATAATGTGACGTGTTGAGGAGGATGTGACGTCAGTACGTACGTCATCGTCACGTGGTGAGATTTGAAATTAAACCTCGAATCGCGCAACAACACAGCTATCAGCAAACCGCGTTTCGGATATTATTCGAGAGGATTGCGACGAAACAGGAGTGTTTGATGACTTTTCGGAGGTATAGTAGTGGTTTTCACAACATATACTTGTATATCAGGCGCAGATATAATTCATTGAAGAGCTCCTTTGAGCGTGTTTTGCTAGTACGTTATCTGTGGACGGACTGACAGTAAATGAATATTAACTCTGGTTTTCTCCATAAAAAGTCAAACGACAGATTAATGAGTTCATCCGAATTTCAGCAAGAGCTCCTGGATGTGATTCTGATATAAGTCATGGAAACTACATGGAAACTGTCCGAAGTTCTGTTCATCCTGAAGCAGTTCATCCTGTGTCCTCTTAAAGGGACAGTTCACCCAGAAATTAAAATCACCTCATGATTCACTAATTTCTTCGTTCAGACGAATGCAATCGGAGTTATATTAAAAACAGTTCTGGCTCTTTCAAGCTTTATAATGGCAGTGAAATGGGTGGTGATATTCAATAGTCCAATAGAAGTCCAAAAAACTGCGTCCATCCATCATAAAAAGTGCTCCACAAGGCACCAAGGGGTTAATAAAGGCCTCCTGAAGCAAATCAATGTTATTTTGTAAGAAAAATATCCATATTTAAAACTTTATAAACTGTAATCTCTAGTTCCACTAACTGCTGTACGCGTGTACACGAGATTTGTGTAAAAAAAATTTTTTTTGTTGTTATCCTGGCAACACATTCCAAATTAACCATGGTTTTACTAAAAAAACAAAAAAAACATGGTTACTAAACCATGGTAACCACAAATTAACCAAATTAACCAAAAAAACATGGTTAATGCACTTTTACCATAGTAAAACCACGATTTTCTTAAATGATTTGTATTTACTTACTTTTTTGCGTTTTGTTTTTGTAACTGTAGGCCTACTGCCTTAGTGATTTGATGTTTTTTACGGTTTAATCAATAAAAAAAAAAAAAAAGATTCGCGACGATCTGAATCAAATGATTCACGAGTCGCGATCCGATTCGCGAGTCACATGCATTTAAAGAAACGGGCCCGAAAAACAGTGTGTTTAACAGTCATGTGTTTGTGCTTCCACTCAAAATAGGGATTTTCAAAATTATATAATAAATGATCTGTGGAGTATTTTGAGCTGAAACTTCACAGACAAATTCTGGGGACACCAGAGACTTATATTACATGTTGTAAAAAGGGGCGTAATATAGGGCTGTGCAATTAATCGAAAAAACGATTCGATTTCGATTTTGGCCTCCAGCGATTATGAAAATTCAATAATTGAGATAAAACGATTATTGTGCCCCATTCCGCACCCTTTGCAGCGCTGCGCTTTCGTTCCTCCATAAAAGCCCAATTTCCCTTGCAAATCAGTAAAATCATGTAACGTGACATTTGCAAAACGGGACGTGCTTGAATTATCGAAGTATATTATTCATGTTTTTAAAAGCGTGAAAGAGAACTTGCGCTGCTCCTCAGGAAGAGATACGCTCAGAGACAGAACAGAAGACGGACATTTAAAGTCATCTTTTAGCTCAAGGTGTGCACCTAATCGCTCAAGTACATGCAAAAATGCTGCGCTTGTTGATTATTCATGTATACCTTCGTCGGTCATGTAATAAATGAATGTAAAGAGTTGAGAATGAAAATATGCGTGTAACAGTAATTTGGATCCGTGCGGCTCTTAAAGTGACAGCGGGCTATATTTTATTTTACATTTGATTATTAATTTCTGCAGTAGGCTGTACCACGCTACATGAACCTTTTCATATAAACTGCAATAAATACAAAACTAAAGCCAAACTTAAACTGAAATGAGACATTAGTAATAAATGGTATAGTGAATAAATTAAGACTTGCATAAAAAAACATTAAAGCACAGATTGTTTAATTTGTTTCGTTTTATTCTATTGTATTTGTTCCTTTGCTTTTTTATTACTGACAGTTTAATTATTTTCAATAATTTTGAGGACTTATTGTTTGTTTGAAATTCCGCTGGTCTCTATAATGTAGATGTCATAGCAAGTCAAGTCTGCTTTATTGTCAATTCTTCCACATGTACAGTACATACATACAGAGAATTGAAATTGCGTTACTCTCAGACCCTTGGTGCATACAGATAACACTAACAGTAGAACATTAAATACAGATAATAAAATATAAAGTACAAATATACAAATAGATCATGTAAAAGAAAGATAACTAAAGCAGCACAAGGCACATGGTAGATAGAGTGCAAACCAGTGAAGTAAACACTGCAGATATAATGATTGTAGCAACCTTATTTACAGGAAATACATATTTGATATGTATCACTATCTTTAAATAAATCACTCATATAAAGTTTTGGTCATATGGCCCCCTCATAATCGTGTTAAATAATTGTGATTACAATATTGACCAAAATAACCATGATTATGATTTTTGCCGTAATCGAGCAGCCCTAGAATAATATGTCTTCTTTAACTGATTCGGAGTTTCGAAAAGCTCAGTTTCATCATCACTACGTGCTTTTTTTTTTAAAATCATTGCAAGCGATGTCTGTCTGTTTGTTTTTGTTTTTTTTGTTGCTAGTGAATCGTTTAAACTGAGTGATCGAAGTCACGAGTTTGAATCAAACGGGCGGTTCCCACGTAAATGACTCACTCAACTGATTCAGTTTGTCTGTTCATCCTCTTTCCTCGTTTTCCGTCATGTTTACGCGACACTATCAGCACTACTACTGGCTCAGCTCGCTAGTTTTATGACATTAACTGAAATAAGAGAAAAAAATATTGCGTTTACAAATAAAATATCCATATTCCCATTCCAAAAAAAATCATCCAACACAAATCTATGAACATTTTACTGCTAACTAGTGAATCACTCTCCATTAACATTACAGTTTAGTAGTCTCTGGATATTGGTAAGGACATGTCATAGCATCTCTACTAAATTCTACACCCTTGGATTAAATCGCAGGTAACATCGCTCAGGATGGCTTTAGGATTTGAAAAATCAATTAGCTTGAAGATGGATGAACTGTCGCCTCACGTTTGGAGGTAAGAAATGAATGCTAAAGCTCATCAATACCGTTATGTTTTTATTGTTGCAAATGACTTTAAAAAGTGTGGTCTCAACTCTACATTTGTATAATTCAAACTGGTCTAAACCAACCAGTTTAGACGAAGTTAAGGAAGAAGTGTAGTGTACATGTCTCTTAAAATGAGCCTCCCTACTTTTTTCTCAGTTCTCTGGTATTTAATAAGGTTTTCAATGTTAGCACAAAAACACAATTTGTACATTGTTCATGAAACGTTTTTTTCCATATTTAGTTGAACGTTAGTATACCATTTTTACATTTTTTTTTTTTTTAATGTTATTACTTGTTTCAGAACATTCAAAACTAATGTTCCCACAATTTTTTGCTAAATGATCAAATGGAATGTTCTCTTAAAGGGATAGTTCACCCAAAAATGAGTTAATGGTAGCCATTGACTATCATAGTATTTTTCTACCATCAAATGTTTGGCTACCAACGTTCTTCAAAATATCAGCGTTTGTGTTTAACAGAAGAAAGAAACTTATACAGGTTTGTTACAACTTGAGGGTGAGTAAATTATGACAGAATTTGTATTTTTGGGGAAGACTATCCCTTTAACATTTGCATACATTTTTAAAACATTATATAACTGGGCATTTTGAACTTTCGTAGAACATTCAGAAATAATGTTTTCATAACGTAATGGTAAAATTTTGGTTAGCTTGGATAGTACTAGTACTTCTCTTAAAGGGATAGTTCACCCAAAAATGTGACGTGAAGAATGCAGAAGTGCAGCGGAGAGAGCAAAACAAAACACTGGCCGCGAATTAGAAGTACAAAACGAGGATTTGTAAAGAAAAATGATGGAGGATTTCTATGTAAGCCAAGAGGAGCTTGCTAAAGTAAGGAAACTTTGCTTCCTTTTCTCCTGTAAACAAAACTTGGTTCTCGCGAGACGAGCATATTCTCACCGGACCTTTACTAAGCTAGAGGTTACTGTTTATAAAGTTTTAAATATGGATATTTTCTTAAAGAAATGCTTTGATTCGCTCCAGGAGGCCTTTATTCACCCCCCGGAGTCGTGTTGGCACTTTTTATGATGGATGGATGCACTTTATTTGACTACTTTTGGACTATTTAAAAAAAAACGCCATTATAAAGCTTGGAAGAGCCAGGACATTTTTTAATATAACTCCGATTGGATTTGTCTGAAAGAAGAAAGCCTCATGCAGCTAGGATGTCTTGAGGGTGTAAATCAAATGAATACCCCAGTGAATCATGGGGTAATTTTCATTTTTGGGTGAACTATCCCTTTAATTGGCCAAACGGATACACCTATTAGCTCTTAATGGCCAAATATCTTTCCATATATTTGTCTGTGACTGTTTAATTAGTTCTCCTCATGTTTTGTAATCATGACATTTTGTCCTCCACTGAAGGCTCCAGGCATCCCGCTGGAGACTGCAGCCCCGTCCCAGAGGAGCCAGGCTCCGGAGGAACACGCGTCCCAGCAGGAGGGTCAAGTGCAGATCATGTACTGTAAAGAGCAGGTGTATCAGGGAGACGCAGAGTTCAGTCTGGAAGAGCTCCGAGCGCAGCGCTACTGCAGAGCTTTGAGCGGTACGGCCAGACGCTGCGAATGTTTGATAGAGCTACAATTAAAAAGAATTAATAAAAACTGTATAGACATATTAAAATAATAATAATAATAATAATCAAAATAATGAAAACACAACCAAATTACTAAAAATTAAAATTCAAAAGAAAAAAATATTAATAAAAGACTGTATTAGTATCTCTCTTATACTAAAATAATGCTGTCTTGGTCTTATTTTGCATAAAACTACAACCATACATTTTTACTTGAAATAAAATAAATGTTAAATAAAATAAGTTTTTTTTTTTTTTTTAGATTTTTTTTTTTTTAGCTAACAAAACTTTTATCATTTTCACTTAGTGTACTAAACTTGATGTACTAAAATAACTAAAGCTGAAAAAACTAAAAACTAATTCAGACATATTTAAAAATACAGAAAAGAAGAAACGATTATACAAAAAATAAAAACACACACACACACACACACACACACACACACACACACACATATATATATATATATATATCATATATATATTAAAATATTTTCATTGATACTACAATACTAGTCTTTTAACATCTTAAGACTAATATTGTAGTATCAATGAAAATATTTTAATATTTTAGAACATATGTGTGTGTGTGTGTGTGTATTTTTATTTTTTGTTTTGTTGTATAATTGTTTCTTTTTTTCTATATTTTTAAATGTGTGAATAGTTTTTTCAGCTTTAGTTATTTTAGTACATCAAGTTGAAATAAATAAAAATCATACGTAAGTTTTGATAGCTGAAAAAAAAATCTAAAAATTAAAAAAAAAAAAACTTTTTATTTAACATTCATTTTATTTCAAGTAAAAATTTATGGTTGTAGTTTGTTAATAATAATAATCCTGTATCATATAGCCATTTTAATTTGATTTTGATGACTGTGAATGTACAGAAAAGGCCTTACACCTGAACAAACTAAAGCAGGACCTGCAGCTTCAGATCGAGCAGAAAAAGAGACTCATTCAGCAAAGAAACAGCACAGCAGAGACACAGCAGGTACGTCATCCGCTATACTCAATGTCTAAGGTTGTGAATCCGATACATGAGGGTGAGCAAATGACGACAACTTGCATTTTTTGGTCAGCTATTCCTTTAAAATCATGTTTTGGATATTTAAAATGAACTTCCAGACACAGACATCATCAAATATTGGCGTCAGGTTCTTGTTTTAACAGTGTGAGTTTATTCGTTTGGCTAGATCGTTCATGAGGAGGCCGGTTCTTCCTTCCAGAAACCTACAGGTTCGTGTGAATCTTCGGCTGCTCCGGTCACCATACACCGCGAGCAGGAGGAAGGCCCTGTGCTGAGCAGGTCAGTTCTTCAGTAGACAGCGCTTGTCTTGGCTTAGATTAAGGTGTTTGCATTGAACATTTCAACATTTTTCTCTTTTTGCAAGTTCTTTCTCTCTTTGTGTCATTCAGTAAAAGCTCAGTGAAGCGAGAGGACGACATGAATCACAGTGAGTTGTTTTTTTTCCCCAGTTAAACCTGTAATATGCATTTATTAGGCATTCATTTGTGCCTGTAATAGAGTAGCCACTCATATTGCATATTAGTGAATAGTTTTGCAGTTCTTACTATGATGAATTAAACCACATGCATGTGATGTTTGTGATTTGTTTGTGATGATTGTGATTGTAATTGATTGTGATTGTGATTGTGATGTTTGTGTTTGTGATTGTGATGATTGTGATCTTTGTGATTGTGATGATTGTGATGTTTGTGATTGTGATGTTTGTGTTTGTGATTGTGATGTTTGTGTTTGTGATTGTGATGATTGTGATGTTTGTGATTTGGTTTGTGATGATTGTGATTGATTTGTGATCTTTGTGATTGTGATGTTTGTGTTTGTGATTGTGATGATTGTGATGTTTGTGATTTGTTTGTGATGATTGTGATGATTGTGATGTTTGTGATTGTGATGTTTGTGTTTGTGATTGTGATGTTTGTGTTTTGTGGATTGTGATTGATTGTGATCTTTGTGATTGTGATGTTTGTGTTTGTGATTGTGATGATTGTGATCTTTGTGATTGTGATGTTTGTGTTTGTGATTGTGATGTTTGTGTTTGTGATTGTGATGATTGTGATGTTTGTTGATTGTGATTGTGATGTTGTGATGTGTTTTGTTTTGTGATTTGTGATGATTGTGATGTGTTGTGATTGTGATGTTTGTGTGTTTGTGATTGGATTTTGTTGTTTGTGATTGTGATGATTGTGATCTTTGTGATTGTGATGTTTGTGTTTGTTTTGTGTGATTGTTGATGTGATTGTGATGGTGTGTTTGTGTTTTGTGATTGTGATGTTTGTGATTTGTTTGTGATGATTGTGATGATTGTGATGTTTGTGATTGTGATGTTTGTGTTTGTGATTGTGATGTTTGTGTTTGTGATTGTGATGATTGTGATGTTTGTGATTTGTTTGTGATGATTGTGATGTTTGTGATTGTGATGTTTGTGTTTGTGATTGTGATGTTTGTGTTTGTGATTGTGATGATTGTGATGTTTGTGATTTGTTTGTGATGATTGTGATTGATTGTGATCTTTGTGATTGTGATGTTTGTGATTGTTTGTGATGATTGTGATGTTTGTGATTGTGATGATTGTGATCTTTGTGATTGTGATTGTTTGTGATTGATTGTGATGTTTGTGATTGGTTGTGAATGATAGTGATGATTTTGATTGTTTGTGATGATTGATGTTTGTGATAATTGTGTGTTTCAGGTGGAAGTGACGCTAAACTGCAGAAAACAGCAAAACCTTTCAGTGTTTTTGCTGAGAATACACTGACAAATAAAATGTAAGACACTCGATTGCTTTTCTTTTTTGTTAGTTTTGTTCTGTTGTTCTTTTTTTCCTCCTTTCTTTTTCTTTCTCCTTTGTTCCTTCTGTCCTTCTCTTGTTCTCTTGTTTTCATTCATTCTTTCCTTCTTTCAGTCTTTCTTTTTGTTTCACTTGTTTTTTCTTCCTTTCCTCCTTTCATTCTTTTTCTTTTGTTCATTCTTTCTTTCGCTTATCCTCTTTTTTTTGTTCATGTTTCTTCTTTTTTCCCCTTTTCTCTCTTTGTTTTTCACTTTTTCTTTCTGTTCTTTTCTTTCAGTTTAATCAACACTGCCTGTGTTTATTTCTCTTTGCACATTAAGATCATCATCGGCGAACCGTAATTCTCTGAAGCTGCCCACCTTGAGCCTGAAAGGGCCGAAGCCAAAAGCAGAGCTCTCTACAGACAAAGTGAGCTCAGAATTCATTCAGTGCTTGTAATTAATGTCTAGTTTTCTCATCAGTGGCAGTGATCGTGATGTGTTCGTTTGTCAGCAGGACATCTCTCGCTCCGAGGAAGCCATCGTCAACGGTCACTGGAATAAGACTCTGTGCCGGAGTCCAGACGACACGTGTGAATTCGCCCGCGCCGCTCAGCTCGCGTCCACTCCGTTTGCAGGAGTCGAGAGGCCAAAAGCGTCCGAATCGGTCCTGATGGAGAATCTGAGCCGAACGGCCCCAGAATCCAGTAAACCAGCGAACTCAAATGAGGAGAAAAAGCTCAGGTGTGACTCGTGTTCATTTACTGTCATTAAACTGCCTGGAAATATTCATAATTTGCATTAAAATGTCATGTTATTACACTTTTTTTTTTTCTTTTTTAAATGCAAAAGAATAAAATAGTCTTTTTCTTTGCTTTTTCTTTATTTATTATGTGTTTTTATTTACTTTTAGTTTTTGCTTTTTATTTATCTATTTTTATTTTTGTGGTGAAATATTAACACATTCTTCAAATATTACAAGTTCTTTACCAGTTTTGTGAGATTTACCCCAATATAGTGTGAAACTGCATTGATCGTCTGTTATGTGGCTAATTTCCAAGAGAACACCAAGAGAATGAAGTGGATTATGGTGGACTGGAGTTCATATTATATTTCCTTTAATAAAAATATTAATTTTAATACCACATTAATTTCAGAAGTGGATGAAGTTAAGAAATTAAATGCCATTCCCAATAAAACAATGACCAGTCACGTTTATTTAGAAAGTAAATGCGTTTATTACATTGCTTTTGCATTTTTTACATTTATATGGTAGATGCTTTTAACCAAAACAACTTGAATTGCATGCATTGAATCTTTAAGCTTGCTGTTGCTCGTGTTTAAACTACAGGAACATTTGATTTATTGTTAGAGTATCTCTAAAAGGGCCGATTATGACAAGTCTTGATCTAAATATTTTAGTTTGTCTGTGTTTTATGGTAACAGTCCTATCCTAGAGATCAGTCAGGAGTGGGGCGGCACTTCCTTCGCCACCTTTTCCCAGGATCCCCTGAAGCGCTTTAATGATCCTGAGATCAGCCGAGCCGTGGAGAGACCGGAGACGCTGCTGGAGGAAGGTGGGAATAAAGCTCACGGTTTACAGCTCTTCAGATCATTCAGTCTCTTTCAGTCAGATCAGATCCGAGTGTCTTGGAGTGTTTTAGCCACTAGATGGCACTAGTCTTCGACGTTTGATGTGTACGTTGTTTTTTCATGCGCTGGTCAGTTTTTGGGGTTTTATAACATGTCTTTAGACTAGTGGAAGGAAAGCATGCAAAATAGACTTTTAGGTGTTTATTTTATTGCACTTTTATCTATTTTGCATTTATATAGCTCCACTTCAGCAGCACTTACATACAGCAAAACTTTACTGATGTGTTTGTTTATAAATCATTCACACGGCTTTATACAACATGTCTGTTGACATTATTTTCTGATTTATGAAGTGATTTAAAAGAGAACTCCAAAATCCCCTCTGGAAAAACCTTTAACTCTAATATGACGACAAAATCAAACCAGAATTTTGAATCTGGTTTTATCCAGTGTTCAGATTTATCTTCTGGAAAATATGCAAATTAGTTAATATTTAATTTGTTAAAAATTATATTTATTTTTATTTTATTTGTTATTTTATTTTTGTTTCTGTTTTATATATATATATATATATATATAGATATTATATATATATATATATATATATACGTACAGGTCAAAAGTTTGGAAACATTTACTATTTTAATGTTTTTTGAAAGAAGTTTCTTCTGCTCATCAAGCCTGCTTTATTTGATCAAAATACAGAAAAAAAACAGTAATATTGTGAAATAACAGTATTACAACTTAAAATAATAGTTTTCTATTTGAATATACTTTAAAAAAAATAACTTATTCCTGTGATGTAAAGCTTGAATTTTCAGCATCATTACTCCAGCCTTCCGTGTCACATGTAACATCCAGTCTATCACATGATCATTTAGAAATCATTTCTAATATTTTTGATTTATTATGAGTGTTGGAAACAGTCTGCTGTCTAATATATTTGATTCAATTAAAGGTTAAAAACAACTGCATTTATTCAAAATAAAATAAAAAATTCTAATAATATATATTCTAATAATATATTTTCTTTCTTTACTATCACTTTTTATCAATTTAAACACATCCTTGCTGAATAAAAGTATTGATTTTATTTAAAAAAAAAGAAAAGAAAAAAAAAATTACTGACCCCAAATTACTGACCAGTAGTAGTATATTGTTATTACAAAATATTTATATTTTAAAAACATAGCTTCTTTTTTTATATATACTTTTTATTCATCAAAGTATCCTAAAAAAGTCTCACATGTTCTGAAAAAATATTAAGCAGCAGAACTGTTTCCACCAACTTGCGATAATGAATCATCCTATAGAATGATTTCTAAAGGATCCTGTTTGATAATGATCCTAAAAATTCAGCCAGTTGCATCACAGAAATAAATGATAATTTAAAGTATAATAAATTTAAAAACAAATTATTTTAAATTGTATAATATATCACAATATTATATTATTTTCTGTATTTTTGATCAAATAAATGCAGGCTTGATGAGCAGAAGAAACTTCTTTCAAAAACATTAAAAATAGCAATGTTTCCAAACTTTTGGTCTGTACTGTATATATATTTATTTATTTATTTATTTATTTATTTATTTATTTACTTCAGTTAGTTGCCATGGCAACATTTCTCTTTTTTTTTCTACTTTAATTTTTTTCATATTTATATTTTGTAAAAAAAAATGTATATATAAAAATAAAATATTTATATTTTTATTTAAAATACTGTTTTATTTTCAGTTCATGATAACAGTTCTGATATTTACTATTTACTTTTTTAAATTTATTTATTTGCTCAATATTTATGCTATATATATATATATATATATATATATTATATAATTTTTTTTCTCTCTCTCTCTTCTGTATTTGTGATTTATTTGGATATATTTATGCATTTCTTATATATTTATTTAATCATTTATAATTTACTCTTCTAATTGAATTTACTTCTACTCTTTAGAGCCTGGCTTTATCCAGTGTTCAGATTTCTGCAAATGTATTCAAATTAGTGCATATTTAATTAGATATGCCTCGTTTGCATATTAAAACATTTCAGGAAACTTGCTTGCAATTCTTACTGTAATTAATCAGCTGTGGAAAGGGGGTGATTATGAGTAATTTTTTTTTTTTTGCCCTATTCATCTGTAATGTCTTGCTTTAAATAAATAGTTTAACAAAAAATAATTTTGTCATCAAATAAATTTTTAATTTTAGGTTAATAGTGTTGCAACAAAATGAATATCTCAACATTTCAGCTTTGAAATCAAATAATAGTTTTACCTAACTAATTAATATCTGTCGTGTTTCCAGAGATGTTTCTGACGGTGGTTTTTTATTGAAATATCTTCTCTGTCTGTCTATTAGAGCTTGTGTAAATAATTAATAGTGTGTACATTATGTGTGTGTGTGAGGTCTCTGTGTGTGTATATGTCTGTGTGTGGGTAATCTGTGTGTCTCTCGTCTGTCTGTGTGTGTGTGTAGTCGTGTGTCTCTGTCGTGCTGTGTGTGTGTGTGTGTGGGTCTCTGTCTGGTGTGTGTGTGTGTTGTGTCTGTCTCTGTCTGTCGTGTGTGTGTGTCGCTATGTCTGTGTGTGTGTGTGTGTGTGTGGTGTGTCTCTGTCTGTGTTGTGTGGTCTCTGTCTGTGTGTGTATCTGTGTGTGTGTCTCTGTGTGTCTCTGTCTTTCCTCTGTTCTGTCTGTGGTGTCCCTGTGTGTGTTGTGTGTCCCTGTGATGTGTGTGTCGTCGTTGTCTGGTCTCTGGCTGTGTTGTGTGTATATGTTGTGTGTGTGTGTATCGTGTGTCTGTGTCTGTCTGTCTGTGTGTTGGGGTGTGTGTGTCTCGCTGTGTGTTGTGTCTCGGTCTGTGTGTGTGTGTGTGTGTTGCTATGTCGTGTGTGTTGTGGGTGTGTGTGTGTGTGTGTGTGGTATCTGTCTGTCCTGTGTCTCTGTTCTGTGTGTGTGTCTCTGTCTGTGAAGTGATGTGGTCCACTCTGTGTGTCTCTGTCTGTTGTGTGTGTATCTGTCTGTGTGTGGTCTCTGTCTGTGGTTTGGTTCTGTATGTGTGTGTGGGTCTCTGTTGTGGTGTGGGCTGTCTTGTGTGTGTGTGTGTGTCTCTGTCTGTTGTGTGTTGTGTGGGTGTGTGGTCACTCTGTCTGTGTGTTGTGTCTCGCTGTGTGTGTACTTGTCTGTGTTGGTGTCTCTGTGGTATCATGTCCTGTCTGCTGTGTGTGTCTCTGTACTGTCTGTGTGTGTGTATCTGGCTGTGTGTGTGTGTGTGGGTGTGTGTCTGTGTGGATGTGATCTGTGTGTCTCTGTCTGTTCTGTCCTTGTGTGTGTGTGTGGGTTGTGTCTCTGTCTGTTGTGTGTGTCTCTGTCGTGTGTGTGTGGTGCTGTTGTGTGTCCTCGTGCTGTGTGTGTGTGTGTCTGTGTGGGGTGCTCTGTCTGTGGGTGTTGTGTCTCCGGTCTGGTGTGTGTCTGTGTCTGTGTGTGTGTGTCTGTCTCTTGTGGTGTCTCTTCTGTCTGGGTGTGGTGTGTCTCGTGTGTGTGTGGGTGTCTCTGTCTGTCTCTATATGTCTCTGTCTGTGTGTGTTGTCTCTGTTCATGTGTGTGTCCTTTCTGTGTGGTATTGTGGTCTCTGTCTGGCTGTGTGTGTGTGTGTTGTCGGTGTCTCTGACCTGTGTGTGTCCTGTCTTGTCTGTGTGTGTCTCTGCTGTGGTGTGCTCGTCGGTCTGTGTGTCCTCTGTCTCTTCTCTTCTCGTGTGCTATCTATCTGTGTGTCTCTCGTCTCTGGTGTGGTGTCGTCTCTGTCTGCTGTACTGGTGTTGTGTATGTGTTGTGTGTGTGTCTGGTGTGTGTGTCTCGTGTGTCTCGGCTGTCTGTCTGTGTGTGTTGCTGGTCTGTGTGTATTCTGTCTGCTGTGTGTGATGTGTGTGTGCTGTGTGTGGTGTGTCTGTCTGTGTGTCGTGTGCGTGTCTGTGTGTCCTCTTATCCTTCTCTTGTAAGTGTGTGTGTCGGTTCCTTGTGTGTGTGTACTCTGTCGTGTGTGTGTCTCTGTCTGTGTGTGTGTGTTCTCTAGTCTGTCTAGTGGTGGTGGGTGCCTGTGAGAGTGTGTGTGTCTCTGTCCTGATCCTGTGTGGTCGCTGTCTGTCTGTGTGTGTCGGTTCTGTCTTGTGTGTGTCTGTGTGTGTCTGTTCGGTGTTGTGTGTCTGTCTGTCTGTAATCTCTGTCTTGTCTGATCTGTGTGTGGTGTGTGTGGTGTGTGTGTGTTTCTGTCCTTGTGTCTGTGTGTGTGTGTCTGTCCTTGTGTGTGTGTCTGTCTGTGTGTGTGTCTCTGTCTGTGTGTGTGTCTGTCTGTGTGTGTGTCTCTGTCTGTGTGTGTCTCTGTCTGGTGGTGTGTCTGACCATCTTTGTGCTATCTGTGTGTGTGTCTCTTCCTGTGGGTGTGTGTGTGTATCTGTCTGTGTGTGTGTGTCCTCTGCTCTGTTCTCTGTGTTGTGTGTCCTCTGTGTGTGTGTGGTCTGGTATGTGTGTGTGTTCTGTCTGTAGTGTGTCTCTGTCCTGTGTGTGTGGGGTGTGTGTGTGTCTTCTGTCTGTGTGTGTGTCTCTGTCTGTGTGTGTGTCTCTGTCTGTGTTGTGTGGTATCTGTCTGTTGGTGTGTGTTGGGCTCTGTGTTCTCTGTCTGTCTGTGTGGTCTCTGTCTCTGTCTGGTGGTGTGTTCTGTCTGTGTGGGTGTCTGTCATGTCTGTATCGTGTGTGTGTGGTCTCTGTCTGTGTGTGTGCCTCTGTCTGTCGGGTGTCTACCTGGTCTGTGTGTGTGGTGTCTCTGTGGTCTCTAGTCTGCTTCTGTGTGTGTGTGTGTCTCGTCTGTGTTTGTGTCTCTGTCTGGTGTGCCTTCTGTCTGTGTGTGTGTGTGTGTGTGTGTGTGTGTGTCCTGGTCGGTGTGTGTGTGTCTGTGTGTGTGTGTCTCTGTGTTTGTGTCTCGTGTCTGTGTGTGCTGTGTGGCCCTGTCAGGGTGGTGGTGTGTGTGTCCTCTGTCTGTGTGTGATGTCGCTGTCTGTGTGTGTTGTGTTGTGTCGGTGTGTACTCTGTCTGTCCTGGTCTGGTGTGTGTGTGGGTGTGTGAGTGTGTGTGGTGTGCTCTGTCGTGTGTGTGTCTCTGTCTGTGTGTGTGTGTGTGGTGTGGTGTGTGTGTGTGGTCTCTTGTCAGTGTGGGTGGGCCTCTGCTAGTCTGTGTGTGGTCTCTGTCCTGTGTGTGTCTTCTGTCTGTGTGTGTGTGGTGTCTCTGTGTGTCTCTTCTGTCTGTCTGGTGTGTGTCTCTCTGTGTGTGGTGTGTCTGTGTGTGGTGTGTGTGTTGTGTCTTGTCGTGTGTGTGGTGTATGACTCTGCTGTCTCTGTGTGTGGTCTGGTCTTCTGTGTGTGTGTGTGTGTGTCTCTGTTGTTGTCGTCTGTGTCGTCGTTCTGCTGTGTTGCTTATGTCATGTGTGTGTGTGCTCCCCTCTCTTGTAGTTGTGTGTGGTGTCCTATGTGTGTGTGTGGTGATGTGTGCTCTGTCTCGGTGTTGGCTCTGTCTCTCTGTGTCTGTGTGTGTGTCTGTGTGTGTCTGTGTGTGGTGTGTGTTTGGTGTGTCTCTGTCTGTGTGTGCGTCAGCTGTCTGTGGTTGTCTCTGTGTTTGTGCTGTTAGTCTCTGTCTCTTCATCAGTGTGTCTGGTTGTATCTGTCTGCCGAAGTGGGGTCTCTGGTGGTCTGTCAGGGAGGAGAGCGTCTCTGGCTGACGACGGTGTGTGTGTCGATGTCCTGCTCTGGGTATCTGGACGCTACTCCTTGGTGTGTACGGTCAATCCTAGTCTGAGTAATGTGTGTAGTTTATCCGCACACTCTGGCTTGGAGAGATGTGTGTGTGCTGTCTTTCTGAAGGTGACACACGTGTTTAAGGGCCCTAGGTAGTGCGTCCGGAACCGCTGCTGTCTTTCTGAAGGTGACACACGTGTTTAAGGGCCCTAGGTAGTGCTCGACAGTTGCAGTGTTTTCAAATGTTTGGTTGGGAGTGTAACAAATAAATAATACAACTTAATAATAGCAAATAAGCAGAATTTTTCAGGTTTCTTCGATGAATAGAGAGTTCAGAAGAACAGCATTTATCTGAAATATATATAATTTTATTTGTAACAATGTCTTTATCATCACTTTTGATCAATTTAAAGCATCCTTGCTAAATAAAAGTATTAATTTCTATAATTCCTTTCCCAAAAAATGATAGACTCCAAGCATTTGAAAGGTGTACAATGTTACAAAAGCTTTTTATTTCAGATAAATGCTGATCTTTCTATTCATCAAAGAATCCTGGAAAAATTACAAAAGTGTTTTCAACATTGATAATAATCAAAAAAATCTCTCAACCAGCAAACACATAAACAATGATCACAAAAAAAAATTACAGTTTAACAGATATGTAAACATAGAAAACAATTATTTTAAATAGTAAAAATATTTCACAATATTACTGCTCTTGCTGTATTTCTGATCAAATAAACACAGGTTTGGTGAGCAGAAGAGACTTCTTTAAAAAATATAAAAAATCTTTTGACTGGTAGTAATTTCAGTATTTTAGTTTTAAGTTAGATTTTAGTAAATATGCATTTTGTCAGATGTTTTAATTATATGACTTTATCATTTTGATTATATACAGTACAGGTCAAAAGTTTGGAAACATTACTATTTTTAATGTTTTTGAAAGCAAGTTTCTTCTGCTCATCAAGCCTGCATTTATTTTGATCAAAAATACAGAAAAAAACAGTAATATTGTGATATATTATTACAATTTAAATAATAGTTTTTAAATGTATTATACTTTAAAATATCATTTATTTCTGTGATGCAAAGCTGACTTTTTAGGATCATTATCACATGATCCTTTTAGAAAATCATTCTAATATGATGATTCATTATCAAAGTTGGAAACAGTTCTGTTCTGCTGCTTAATATTTTTCAGAACGTGATACTTTTTTAGGATACTTTGATGAATAAAAAGTAAAAAAAAACAAAAGAAGCTATGTTTTTAAAATATAAATATTTTGTAATAACAATATACACTACTGGTCAGTAATTTGGGGTCAGTATTTTTTTTTTTCTTTCTTTTTTTTTAAATAAAATCAATACTTTTATTTCAGCAAGGATGTGTTAATTGATAAAAAGTGATAGTAAAAGAAAATATTTATTAGAAATATATATTATTAGAATTTTTTTTATTTTCAATAAATGCAGTCTTTTTAACCTTTTATTCATCAAATATATTAGACAGCAGAACTGTTTCCAACACTCATAATAAATCAGAATATTAGAATGATTTCTAAATGATCATGTGATATACTGGATGTTACATGTGACACTGAAGGCTGGAGTAATGATGCTGAAAATTCAGCTTTGCATCACAGGAATAAATTATTTTTTTAAAGTATATTCAAATAGAAAACCATTATTTTAAGTTGTAATAATATTTAACAATATTACTGTTTTTTTCTGTATTTTTGATCAAATAAATGCAGGCTTGATGAGCAGAAGAGACTTCTTTCAAAAACATTAAAAATAGTAATGTTTCCAAACTTTTGACCTGTACTGTATATATATTCTGTTACATAACCTTTATTTCAGTTTTAGTAACTTTAGTACTTCAGTTAGTTGTCTAGGCAAGATTTCTAATTTCTGTTTGCTTTTTTTCTTTCATTTTAGTTTAGTTTTTAAACTTCCTGTCTGTTCTTCCCTGCGTTTCCTCTCACGTCTCCTGTAACAGGTGGATTGTTCCGGAGTGCCGTGGGATTTCTTCATCAGCTCGCAGCTCAGCGCTCGCCGGTCATGTGACGGGCCGGCGCGTGACGTCCAGATCTGCTGTGATGTGTTTGAGAACGGCTGCGTGACTCTCTGGAGGATTCCTCACGGAGACACCCTTCAGGTTGGGCTCGCTCCGCTCCCGTCTCATCCTCCGCGCTCATACGTCCTCCGTCAAACCTCTCTGTCTTCGTCGCTGCATCTTTAGGATCTTCTCGCTGAGCCGGTTGCTAGAGAGGACGTTTGTCTGCTCGTGGTTCTGTTGCTGGAGTTGGTGAAAGAGTTTCATTCCTGTCGAGTGGTGCACGGAGGCCTGAAGCCAGAGTCGCTGTACTTCTACCACAGGTGTGTGTGTGAATATAACACATGCACACGCAAGCGTCTGATGGATGGCGTTTGTATTGATGCGTGTTTATCACCTGATCTCCTGTATTTGTGTCTGCAGTGGCATCACAGCACTAGATTTCTCAAACTCCGTGGATCTGCGGCTCCAGACTGACGTCACATCAGCACGAGCTCTTCCTTCTGCTCAGAAATACATACAGCAGGGTCTCCTGTCGCCCTCTGCCTCGCCTTATCAGGTACATTCATCCCCAACTTACTTAATCAACTATTTTATTTATTTGTTTATATATATATATATATATATATATAATATATATTATATATATATATAAGAGATTTGCTAAGAGATAAAAAGATCAAGTGATCTATGATCTTATTTATAATATTTATATATTATATTATATATATAAATAAAGTATTTAGATAATAAAGTATTTAGATTTATATATATATATATATATATATATATAATATAATATATATATTATATCTATTTATATATTTTTATTTATTTTTTTATTTTTATATTTATTTTTTTTTATATTTTATTTATTTTATTTTTATATTTACTTTTTATATTTTTATTTAGTTATTCTTTATATTTATTTGTTTGGTTTTATATTTATTTTTATATTTTATTTATTTATTATTTTATATATTGAATTTTTTATTTTTTTTTTTTTCTTTTGATATTTTATTTAATTTTATATTTTATTTATATATTTTTAGTTTTTTATTTTTTAATTGATTTTTTTTATTGATTATTTATGTATATGTAAACTTTCTATATATATATTATATATATATAGATATTATATATATATATATGTGTATATGTATAGTGTGTGTATATATATATATATATATATATATATGTGCTATATGTCCTGTATGTATGTGTGTGTTTTTATTTTTTTTATTCATTTATTTTAAATTCAAATGTAAATTCATGTCCCAGTCACATTTTCAAATAAAAAAAAAAACAACTAAAACAAAAAAAAAAAAAAAAAAATCAATTCTATTCCATATTTAATTTAATCAAAAGTAATCAAAATTCTGTTTATTAAAGCCAAGTATGAATCTCATCACGTTAGTGTTTTTAAACATTTTACATTTATTCCAAAATATAATAACTCAAGGCAGCAACAATTTAAACAATATATTTTATTTGTGAACTTATGTTCAGCTATTATAATAGTTAACGTTTATCTATTTTTGATGTTTTCGGATCATCAGTCTTCAAAGCTCGTTAAATATTGATTTACTTTAAAGCTGATTAAATCATGTTTTCAGTTTATTTCAAGTCTTATTTTGACGTAACAAAGTGATTATATATCTAAGTGTATGAGCTGTTTAATTATTTTAAATAGTATTTCCATTAATGGCGTTATATTGTTCATTCAGACTGATTTGCGAACCCGCACGAACACAAGAGGCGGGATTTATCGCATGAACCAATCACAGCTGAACATAACCAGTCAGATCCAATCATATCGTGATATCACGTGATTTCCCCTCCATTCATTCTTCATTACCCCCCACCAAACCCACCGCACACTTTAGTAGTTCTGTTAAAACTCATTGGGCTCAGGGGAGGTGAGCGAGACGTAACTTCACCTGCGGGTGTCGCTGTTGGACACGGTTTCTTTAGAATGTTATGTTTGTAATATTGACATTTTTATTTTTGTGCTACAATTTTTTTTTCTTCTCATCCAATATTTTGAGGCACTTGCCTCCTCCATTGTATTTATAGTTTTATTTATAAATATATATAGAAATATTCATTTTGTATTTAACTTTTTATACATTTAACTTTATATATTTTTATTTAATTTATTTATATTTTTATTATACTTGGATGTTTATATTGATTTTGTATTTATTAAAATGAGTATTTTTATTTTTGTATATTCATATTTATGTGTGTTTATTTATTTATATACGCAATTTTATGCATTTATTTTTTTTATTTGTATTTATCTATTGCATTTAATTTTTTTATGAATCTCTTTTTTTTTTTTTTTTTTTTTTTTTTTTTTTTTTTTTTTTTTTTTTTTTTTTTTTTTTTTTTTTTTTTAAGTTATTTTCATTTAATTTAATTATTTTTATATTCAGTCTGCTGAGGGTTCAGCATTATTTCATGCAGTAGTGAATATTCAAATGCTTAAATTGTGTAAAAAGCAGTAATCTTTGCATTTCTTCTCTGCGGTTGTTTCTGCTCTCTTGCGACAGGTCGATCTGATCAGCGTTGCAGAAATCGTTCACATGCTGCTGTTTGATCGGCCAATGAAAGTGACTCAGGAAAACTCGGCCTGGAGTTTAGATGAAGGATCCGGATCTCAGCACTGGTAAGAACATCATCTGTCATCATTGCACAGAAAAACATGTTCACGCCATATTTTACCCCAAAATCAGGAGAAAGCATACAGAGAATTATGGATATTTTTGTATATATTTTCATGAGAATAAAGCACATTTACCCAAAATTTTCATCATTGTAATAAAAAAATTAAAAAATCAATGTGCATACCTTTTATCATATTTGTTGCTGCCTTTAACATATGCAAATTATATCACAGTTATGTAATATTAATAATGTGATTTTTTTTTTTTTTTTTTTTTTTTTTTTTTTTTCATGCAATGTTTTTTTTTTGTGAGTTTAACACATGCATGCAGGTGAAATAACAAACAGGTATATTAAACCAGATGAAAATTCTACCATCTACCCTTTATTTAATAAATCTCTCCCGTCGAGCCGTTATGGAAGAACTTTTTCCACATGATTCTGAATCCAGAGGAAAAGTCTTCGGAGCTGGTTCTGTCCGAGCTCATCAGTAACGTGAGGAACAGCTTGTGAAGTCAAGCTGCACTCATGCATTGTAAAATAATGCCATTTGTTAAAGAACAGCACCGATTATGAATTGGTGGCTATGAAATTAATGTTATATAGTGCTTTTTACACATTAATAAACTATTTTCACAACGTAATCTTGTTTTTTTTTTTGATTAATAATTAAGAAAATCTGTTTAATCTCAGCAATTTAGAGCATCTGAAAACTGTAGGCTTTGAGAAGATAATTTTTATTAAATAATGAGGTTGTGTTATATAATGAATAAAGGGTTTATGACACTAAATAATATCAGTACCATTGCTTTTTATGAAATTCTGCAATTTGGATAAAATATTAGAGATACAATTTTTTTTAATTTATTTTATTAATCAAATATTATTCAAAAAATACTATACAAATAATTCAAATAAATATTCAAAAATATATATTATTAAAAAAAAGCCACCTGTCCACTAGGTGGTGTGATGAAATCTAATGTTTTTCGTTGGCAAGCACTACTCAAAGCTTTTAGTTTTTTGTTTTTTGGCCTCAATAGACCTGTATTTTGGGTTCAGATTATTAGACAGTTTTGAATCTCCATTATTGATTCATGTTGCTTTGAAAACCTGAAAATCAATGTAGATCACCAAAATGACACCCATTCTGCTGTAAGACAATGAACTGCATGAATCACCATTACTGCAGTTATCATTAGTTCATTCAAACTCTTTTCATGTTTTCATGAGTGCATTTTTTGATTGCATGTTACAACAAGGTCCTGCTAATTAACATTAGTTAAAACTAAAAATAGCAATGAGAAACGTTAATACAAGTGTGTGTGTGTGTATGTGTACCTGTGCATCTGTGTGTGTGTGTGTGTGTGTGTGTGTGTGTGTGTGTGTGTGTACCTGTGCATCTCTGTGTGTGTGTGTGTGCATCTGTGTGTGTGGTGTGTGTGTGTACCTGTGCATCTGTGTGTGTGTGTGTGTGTGTACCTGTGCATCTGTGTGTGTGTGTGTGTGTGTGTCTGTGTACCTGTGCATCTCTGTGTGTGTGTGTGTGTGTACCTGTGCGTGTGTGTGTGTGTGTGTGTGTGTGTGTGTGTGTGTGTGTGTACTGTGCATCTGTGTCTGTGTGTGTCTGTGTGTGTGTGTGTGTACCTGTGCATCTGTGTGTGTGTATAAGCGCCCTGCTCTTTTGAGAGCTGAGTACCTGTGCATCTGTGTGTGGTGTGTGTGTGTGTGTGTGTGTGCATCTGTGCATGTGTGTGTGTGTTTGTGTGTACCTGTGCATCTCTGTGTGTGTGTGTCTGTACCTGTGCATCTGTGTGTGTGTATGTGTGCATCCTTTTCATCTTTTTTTTTGTGTGTGTACCTGTGCATCTGTGTGTGTGCATCTGTGTGTGTGGTGTGTACCGGCATCTGTGTGTGTGTGTGTGTGTGTGTGTGCATCTGTGTGTGTGTGTGTGTCTGTGTACCTGTGCATCTCTGTGTGTGTGTGTGTGTACCTGTGCATCTGTGTGTGTGTATGTGTGTCTGTGCATCTGTGTGTGTGTGTGTGTGTGTGTGTGTGTGTGTGTGTGTGTGTGTGTGTGTGTGTGTGTACCTCTGGTGCATCTCTGTGTGTGTGTGTGTGTGTGTGTGTGTGTGTGTGTGTGTGTGTGTGCATGTGTGTGTGTGTGTGTGTGTGTCTGTGTCTGTGTACCTGTGCATCTCTGTGTGTGTGTGTGTGTACCTGTGCATCTGTGTGTCTGTATCTGTGTGTTTGTGCATCTGTGTGTGTGTGTGTGTGTGTGTGCATCTGTGTGTCTGTATCTGTGTGGTGTGTGCATCTGTGTGTGTGTGTGTGTGTGTGTGTGTGTGTGTGTGTGTGTGTGAGACCAGAGTCTTGCAGCCATGAACTAACTCACCTTACAGCTAACAGCCAAAACATCAGCACTAACATCTTGCATGACAAATACCTACACAGACACACAATAAACATAATTGAACTTTGGTGAGTTTAACTACAAAGCAGGGACTATAAAGGGAAGTATAATTACCTCAAAATGAGTTTTTCTCTTAAATCTGCTGTCTGCCACAGGGCTCTGCTTCCTCACGTGTGGAATAAGGGCTAAACTGAGCATGTGTGACGAGAATCAGGCCATTTGTATCTTGTTCCTTATTTGAGAGACTGGAAGTGTTAGATGCGCTCATCAGTCAGCTAGAAAAGAATAATAAAGAGAAGCATTTTACTAAATGTATGCACTATATATGCTCTTATTCATATTTGTACTTAACCTGTTGTCTACATGATGAGAAAGAATGCAGGAAGCTAAAGATAAAATTCAACACCTCCTTTATAGCTGCATGTTACTAATGAAGAAAAACAGACTGGATGTGTGTATGTGTCATGTTTTTTTTTTAAACTATACCTGCATCACTTGGCCATTGAGTGTAGTTTGGGCTCCTCCTCAATGCATTTTAAATATGTTATCATGTGTCATACACACATCCAGTCTGTTTGACACATGATAACATATTTAAAATGCATTGAGGAGGAGCCCAAACTACACTCAATGGCCAAGTGATGCAGGTATAGTTATGGACCATGATATTGGCACAGATTCTGCACTCTTTTAGAAAAAAGGTACAAAAGCTGTCACCGAGGCGGTACCTTTTCAAAAGGCACACCTTTGTAACTCAAGACCACATATTTATATCAAAAAAAAATACAAATAACTACAAAAAATACAAAAGTGTACCTTTTTAAAAACCACAACAACCCGACAACATCTTTTGTACCTTTTTTTTTCTTTTTCTGAGAGTGTAATAATTCTTTGTGACTATATAGTTCTCAAGTTGGAAAATATGTTTAGTTTCCACTTTAAGTGAACCTTAGTTCCCAGGACATCTATAAAATTGATTAAAATGCTGATAAAGATGAGAAGAGATGAGACCTAAACACATGACAGTGTGACTGAAATGTTAAAGTGTTAAAAAAAGTAAAACATGTTTATTCTGTAGCACTTAAAATAATTTGTCACCTACTTTTGTTTCTTTTATGTCTCTTTAATTGATTTTTATTTATTTATTTTTTTGTCTGGAGCCCTGCATTTGCAATAAAATAAAAATATTACATGATGGTATCAGTCATAATCTTAAACAGCACCAACAAAACTGTAACAAAACATTGTCATAAAGCAGAATGTGATGAACACTACAGATGTCTGGACTCCCATGGCTCTCATGTACTGTACTGTATGTTAATGTTTGACCTCCAGTGGGAGGAGTTCGCAGCTCTTTTGCTAGTTAAATGACTTCTGTCTGTAGTACAGGAAAGATTGTGACAAGGAGTTATTCTTGTTGACCAGGCTAACGCACCTGCTGGGTAAGTGGCTTGTGTTAATAATATATTTAGAACAGCACTACTATACTATTTCACCAATATTTTTTTGTAAAAGTTACATAAATGTTAGAACAGAATGTTCTTAAAGTAATGTTTACAGAATGTTCTGATGACTTTATTAATATTTGATAAAAGTTCTCACAATGTTGAGCGAAAACATTCTGAGATCAACATTCTCGCATGTCCTTGTGATGATGTTTGTACTTTATGACCATTCTAAGAAGCATTTTTGTAACATTTAAATAATGTTGTAATCATGACAAGAAAACGTCTCGGTTGTGTATGTAACCCTCGTTCCCTGAAGGAGGGAACGGAGACGTCACGTCATTTACAGACGAATTGGGATCTGGCTTAGAGAGACCAATCTAAGTCGAGTGTAAACTAAACGAGACAATGCACATCGGCATGCAATGATTGCATCCAGCTGCCACTGATCACAGCGTGACCATAAAAAGGCAGCCGGTGCAACGCGTACCAGGTTTTCGCTGAGGAGCGAGCCGGTGACCCGGCCATGCAGCGGTGGTACAGCAGCCATGGCAACGGGATGTGACATACGGAACCGAGACGTTCCCTTTCAGTCGGTCACTCTCGACGTCACAACGGGGCTCGCAACAAGAAGACCAGTCACTGTTGTTGTAGCACTACCCACTCAGTGAGATTGGATAACACTGGGAAAACTTACCGGTTCCACACTTAAAAAAAAAACCTCGCGAAAACCACATTTCCCTAAAAAGATTTCTGAAGAAGGCACATATGGAAGATTAGAGGTGATTATAACCCTCTTGGAAATGGCACAAGTCTGCCGGGGAAATACGGGCTCTGAGGCTGTTCTGTGGACTTTACACATATGGGATCCATTTAGGTCTCTACATATGGAACCCAACCCATTACTGGTTCTCACGGATTCATCGAGTGAAGGCCTGGGGCTGGATGTTCCACCACGTCTGGCTGCCGAGGGGATGGATGAGCTCGACAGGGTCTACTGTATGGACACTCTGGAGCAGTTTTAGCAAGCCCACACTAAACCGGGGCCTCTCAGTGCCACTACACGTTTGATGTGAGGACACAGGAGGATACCGGCTCCACACGAAGGCTATAGATGCTAGTGAACGTGTTGGGGGTCGCCCAGCCTGCAGCTCTACAAACATCTGTACCAAGACTCAGATGGGACAAAGCAACTAGGGCTGGGTCTGCCTCCTCCTGAGGCAGTGCTCGCAGGTTCACTACCTGATCCCTGATCAGCATATAGCCATGCCGGGGCCTTACCTGGGAGTCAGCCAGCCCAAACTCTAGGCACGAATCGTCGACCAAAAATGTGTGCAGGCCCCCTACCCTCTTAATGGAGGCCAATGCAAACAAGAGCAGAGTTTTTTCACCACAGGGTGCTCCGTCTCTGAGTCAGTATATCCTTCTTTAGAGGAATCTGCCAAGGACGGGCTTGCACAAGTAGCATTAATTCCAGGAACCAGGTCCAAGTGCTCTAATAAGGTGCCACGAGCAGGACCTGCTCCTCGTGCTCCCTGATCTTGCACAGTGTCTGTGCGAGAAGGCTCACTGGGGGAAATGCAGGTCAGCATGTGCTAGCCTCGTAAGCGCCCTTTGAGATGGTTCAAGGCAACGCATACTGCTAACAACAATGTGCCAGTGCAGTTGGGGCCCGTCCAAACCCCAGACACTGCGAGCCCGTTGTACATGGCCCCCCCAGCCGGTGGTGGAGGCATCCATGTCAACTACAGCATGGCTTGTGTGACTGTGTTAATAATATATTTAGAACAGCACTACTATACTATTTCACCAATATTTTTTTGTAAAAGTTACATAAATGTTAGAACAGAATGTTCTTAAAGTAATTAGTTTACAGAATGTTCTGATTAAATAATTAATATAAAATAAAACACATAACACAATGTTGAGCGAAATCATTCTGAGATCAACATTCTCGCATGTCCTTGTGATGATGTTTGTACTTTATGACCGTTCTAAGAACCATTAAATAAACCTGTAAACAATACAATAAAAATTACAAGAAAACTACTCAACCCTCTATCCAACCAAGGAGTCCACGACGGGGCTCGCAACAAGAAGACCAGTCACTGTTGTCGTAGCACTACCCACTCAGTGAGATTGGATAACACTGGGAAAACTTACCGGTTCCACTTGGAACAAGAACGTCGCGGGAACCCCATCTTTCCTGAAAGAGGTTTCGGAAGGTGCATATGGAAGATTAGAGGTGATTATAACCCTCTTGGAAATGGCACAAGTCTGCCGGGGAAATACGGGCTCTGAGGCTGTTCTGTGGACTTTACACATATGGGATCCATTTAGGTCTCTACATATGGAACCAACCCAGCCCATTACTGGTTCTCACGGATTCATCGAGTGAAGGCCTGGGGCTGGATGTTCCACCACGTCTGGCTGCCGAGGGGATGGATGAGCTCGACAGGGTCTACAGTATGGACACTCTGGAGCAGTTTTAGCAAGATGACACTAAACCGGGGCCAATGCCAATACCCGTTTGATGTGAGGACACAGGAGGATACCGGCTCCATACGAAGGCTATAGATGCTAGTGAATGTGTTGGGGGTCGCCCAGCCTGCAGCTCTACAAACATCTGTACCAAGACTCAGATGGGACAAAGCAACTAGGGCTGGGTCTGCCTCCTCCTGAGGCAGTGCTCGCGGGTTCACTACCTGATCCCTGATCAGCACATAGCCGGGCCGGGGCCTCAGGATTACCTGGGAGTCAGCCAGCCCAAACTCTAGGCACGAATCGAGCATTAATTCCAGGAACCAGGTCCAAGTGCGCTAATAAGGCGCCACGAGCAGGACCTGCTCCTCGTGCTCCCTGATCTTGCACAGTGTCTGTGCGAGAAGGCTCACTGGGGGAAACGCAGCTCAGCACGTGCTAGCCTCGTAAGCGCCCTTTGAGATGGTTCAAGGCAACACACACCTCAAAAAAAAATGCCACAGCACATTTGGCCCCCCCAAAAACCACACACACCGAGACCCCTTTACACATCCCCCCCACACCCGTTGTTGAAGCATCCATGTGTCAACTACAGCATGCCTGGAGACCTGTTCTAGGGGCACTCTTGCCCGGAGAGATGCAAGGTCTGACCACGGGGTGAAGGTTTGGTGGCAGGCTGGTGTGACTTGGACCCGGTTGGTGCCGCCTTGCCATGCCCACTTCGGGACTCGGCCAATGGAGCCAGCGTTAAAGTGGTCTCATATGAAGCAGCCCAAGCGATGTGACTCCCACTTCAGCTGCCATATGCCCCAGGAGCCTCTGAAACCGTTTCAGTGAGACCACTATCCTGCTCTTGAACATATTCAGGCAGTTCAACACCAACTGAGCATGTTCCCGCATGAGGCGTGCTGTCTGTTTGACTGTATCCAACTCCATACCGAGAAAAGAGATCCTCTGTGTCTAGGAGAGTTTCCCTTTTTCAAGCTGATCCGAAGGCCCAACCAGCTGAGATGCTAGAGCACCAAGTCCCTGTGTTCACACAACTGATCCTGAGACTGAGCTAGTCAGTCATCAAGCTAGTTGAGAATGCGAATGCCCTGCTTTCTCAGGGAAACAAGGGCTGTCTCCACAACTTTTGTGAAGATACGAGGTGACAGGGACAGCCCGGAGGGCAGGACCTTGTACTTATATGCTCGTCCTTCGAATGCCAACCGCAGCAATGGTGTGTGGTGCGGAAGGATCGACACATAAAAGTATGCATCCTTCAGGTCGATCACTGCAAACCAATCTTGGGGATGGATGCACCCAAAGATGTGTTTCTGCATCAACATCTTGAACGGTAACTGGTGAAGGGCCCGTTTCAAGACTCGCAGATCCAAGATCGGTCGTAACCCACCGCCTTTCTTGGGAACAGTGAAGTAGTATGAAGTCATACCATGTGTGAGCATAGTGTTATATATTGGGTCAAAATAAAGTTAGTAAAATGTTGCAAGAATTGTTTTTGTAAACTTGAAAAAACATTATAATCACATTAAGAAAACTAGACATTTAAGTGTTTCAGAAACATTTCGAAACAGCATTCCCACAACGTTTTTATAACCTAAATTTGTCACCTGAGAAGCTTACAATAAACAGAACATTGTTGTGCGTTGGTGTGGACGTTAAGGAGTTATAACAAACCAATAAGAGAGTTGTTTTAGTAGGTTTAGTTTCTTGTTTGGTAATGAGTTAGTGACTGTAGACAGGTGAGCTGCTCTGGGTTACTCCTGCAGCAGCATGTCGGTGCAGATCTTTGACACGTTTGCACATCAAGGGCGTGTCGCAGATTCTTCAGTGGTCCAGACATTTTTCATGCTCGACTTCCTCTGAGTAATTGTTTATTTTATTTTTTATTTTTTTGTTTTTTCTGGAAGTTTATTTAGTTGTCTGGAATTGATAAAATAAACCCAACACTGCCCTGTCCATTCAATTATTAAGGTTTCTCAGAAAGTTTGAGTAAAAATCTAAGTTTATTGCTTTGTAAAATGGCAACAGCAGTTTAATTAGGATAATGATGATGAAAAGTGTTTTGATCTCATATTTGATTTCATGTTCATCTCTCAATCATCATTGCATTGCATTATTTGGATCATTTCAATCTCTTCAGAGCGACGACTGATATTTAGATCATTTTATGTCAGTATCTGCTGTTCTGTTATAAAGATGTCACTGATTTACATCACAAGCAGCAGAATTTCATCATAGAAATATCAGCATCTGCACCAAACTGCATATTTTTGCTCAGTTTGAGTCTGAATAAAATTGAGCTGTTTTTACTCCATATTCTCACTATAAGAGCCAAGTAAATAGACATTAGTTGACAAACAGAATGTCTTGTTTCTTCAGGAGCAAACAAATCACAGCTATGGTCTTCATTTGCTCTCTATTTCATGTCATTGGTGCGTAGGAGAAGCAAATGAGGCATTAACCCTGGTGTTGTGTGTCTTTTCCCCAAAAATGATGGTTAATATTTTTGCAGTGGGCCCGCAACTTCCCAAAAACATCCAGATCATGTTTGTGTTTTTTTCCCCTTACTTTGTTACACTTGTAGTGTTCCAAATAAAAAATGACTGACCTACTAAAAGTTGCTTGTGATGCTGTATTATATATTATAGTTTACAATTATTTAAACAAATTTTAAATTAATTAATTTTTTTAGTCCATGTGTGAGCAAAGTCATAAAGTTTTAGTCCAATGTGATAACATAAATGAGCATTTCCATTATTCAGAAAGTTTGAAACAGAGTATTGGTGATAATTAAAGATTTACAAGCGATTTTTAAAAGGCCAGTTATTTTTGGACCCAGAACACCACAAGTGTAAGAAAGTGGGGAAAAATAATTTAAAATTATGAAAAAAAAATAATTGTTAATAATTACAATTATTTAAACAATTTTTTAATTAATTAATTTATTAATTAATTTTTTGGGAGGTGGTTATACCGTGTGAGCAAAGTCACAAAGTTTTAGTCCAATGTGATAATGTTAATTAACTAGCAATTTAGTTATAAAAGTTTTACAAGATTTACAAGCGATTTTTAAAAGGCCAGTTATTTTTGACCCAGAACAGCACAAGTGTAAGAAAGTGGGGAAAAAATCATTTTAAAAATAATAATAATAATAAAAAAAGTTTTTTTTAAATAATAACAATTAATTAAACAAATTTGTAGTTAAATAATTAATTAATGATTTTTTTGGGGACGTTGTTTTTAGCCTACCATGTGTGAGCAAAGTCGCAAAGTTCTAATCCAATGTAATAACATAAATTAGCATTTTCGTTTTTCAAAAAGATTGAATCCAGATTTGGTGATAATATCACAAAATGATATATTTGCAAGGAATTTTGACCAGGAAGGCCAAATTTGGAAAAGGATTTCCAGCACAGCAGACTTCTAGGTTGCTCCTGATGGAAGAGACTAAACCGTTGTGTCTCTGTCTGCTTTAACGGCCTGCAGCACACTAGAAGTCTGTAATGTGAGTGACTCAGAGAGGATAGGGACGCTCCCAAACCCTCAGAACATGCAGCAGCACGCTGATCTACATGTTGACAGGAGAAACAGTGCGAGTGTGTGTGTGTGTGTGTGTGTGTGTGTGTGGGACCTTCATGAGCACTGCTGCGATCCTCAGGTAGGACCCTAAAACACTCTTTCTGTCCTGTTTTCCTCACACTTTCTTCTGTACGTGAAGCTGCTGGTCTCTGGATGGTGTTGGTCTTTGTTTGAGTGACTAAAGACAGGCAGAGCCAGCTCAGAGCAGGACGAGCTCCTGAGGAACATGTGCTTTGAGACAGCGCCGAGCGGCTTTGTCCTCATCTCTCCGGTTCTCTTAAACAGCTGCTATCAGCCACAGAAGTGTTTCTTTCTCTCGTTCTGCTGCCAGGATCAAACATCAACTCATCTTGGTCATATATCACCCCATAAACAAAATATATAAATGACTTTAAATGATTTTGAGAGCATGAAGTATGTTTTAGGACCATCAAGATCATTGTGATTATTAAGCTCACAATGCTTATTACTGTAATGAGGAAAAGCAATGATATCATAACTGCATTTACACAGTGCTGTTTCAGTATCATTGATATACCAATTATAGTTTTTGTTAATATTTTAAATTTGTTTAGATTTTTTCATTTTCTGTTTTCATTTAAAATGATTTGTTTTGTTTTTGTAATTTTTAATGTCTATGTAGTTTGTCTTAATTTTTATTGCAGTTTCTGTTTTAGTTATTTCAGTACCTAAAGTTAAATTTGGTGAAATATTTAGTAATCTTCTTGTGTTTTTTTAATCATTTTTATTCATATTTTCTTTTTAAATATGCATTTATTTTCAGTCATTTTTATTTCAGTTTTAGTTTTAGTTATTTTAATACCTAAAGTTAAACTAAACAAAATAAACTTAAACATTTTATTTAATTTAAAGTTTACTTTATCTTAAGTAACAAATATATATATATATATATATTATGGTTTTAGTTTTAATTTTAGTTAATTATAATAACCCTGGGTAGAATTTGCTGTACTGGTTTTAATTTATAGGGAGTTAAATAAACATTATTTAACAGTATTTTGTTTATGAAAGACACAAAATAAATTGCAGTAATGAAAATCATTGGGAATAATGAAAATTAGAGGGAAAAAAACTCAAAAGTAGAACGTCCAGTGATGAGAATATTGAGGGAAAATGTGATTTACTTTTTTTAAAATGCATAAATTATAATGGTCCTAACAGGGTTCAATTGTCTTGTAAGGTATAATTGTCTTATGATACTGAGCTGATCCAGATGTTTTAATGAGATGAATATATTAAGTTTAGCTGTAAGTGCTTGTAAAGTAACAGTATATTCAGCTGCTGAATCACTCATACACACTGAGATAGCACTGAAATGTTGGAGACGAGTTATTGTTTGCTTGCTTGTTTGATTTTCTTGATTTCAATCATTTGTGTCTTGATCAGCTGCACAAAAGCAATGCACAGAAGTGTAGGAGTTGTGTTAAGGCTGATCTTTTGCTTGTCTAAACAGAGCGTGACATTCCTGGACAACAATTATTCATCAACAACTTCTCGATCAATTAAGAGGAGGAACGTTTAAGGTGATTTCTAAAGCTTTATCTGTATGACAAAAAGTATGAATTATATTGAATGTAACTGATGTACAAACACAGATTATTGTCTCTCTGGAGGCCTCATGTCAAGAAAATTCCTGTAATTCTAGTATTTGTGACTTTATATTCCACAATTGCATCTTAAAATCTATGAATGTTGACTTTATTTCTCATAACTGGGTTAATTTATGAATATTATGCCTGAAAGATGTCGCAAATTCAACTAGTCAAGTGACTGGCAACAGGGTTATTATATATATAATATGACATTTAAACGTATTAAAAATAAAAATGATACTAAAAATAACACATCTCTTAAAACAGTGTCTTATTTCAAGATAGCATGTCCATTTAATGGAATGTAATAATAAATAAATAAGCAAAAATATCACAGAAATCCTTATTTCCCCAGTGTTGCTTCAATATTTTCTGGTTTAACAGAAAGCAGTCTTAATCTCCTGTTGATGTGTTTTATGTGTTGTTTGGATGGCTAACAGTTACTAAGAGCAGATTTATGACAGCTAGATCAAACGAGTTTAATGATGTTCTCAAAAAGTTAGCAGAATATGTTATTCATACATCATTTTCTGAAGCGTTTTTTCTAATGTTTTGTAAATGTTACTTGTTTTAATGTGTTACTAATTGTTTCAGAACATTCAAAGAAGATTCAAATGTAACGTTATAATGTTTGCAGAATGATATAAAGTGGAGTGTTCCCTTAATGTTCACATATAAGATCTGGATGTTTTCGGATATGTTCAGGGAACATTCAGACATAACTTTTGCATAACTCACTGAGAATGTTTGCATGTGCTGTAGTTTTTTGAAGGTTCTATCAAGGTTCTCTCAAAGCGTTAAACAAACGTTCTTCTAGTAACGTTCATAGAATGTTTGTTAAAAGCTCTCTGGGCTTTAATAATGTTCGATAAACGTTAACAAAAACGTTATTTTATATATCATTCATGGAAAGTATTTCTGAAACATTTTAGCTGACACTCTTAAACGTCTTTTAAACGTTATATTTTTAAATGTTACACTTCTTTCAGAACTTTCGGAACATTCAAATGTAACGTTCCCATAATGTGTGCAACGTTACAAAACAGATTCTTCCCTAAACACTTGCACATAACTAAGAATATATGTTTTAAAACATTACATAAATAGATGTTTTGAACATTCATAACTCACTGGGAACGTTAGCAAAATGTACATTTGTTAACTGTGTTCTCAGAACTTTCTCCATGTGTTAAACAAACCTTCTTACAGTAACATTAATAGAACATTCGGTCAAAGTTATCTGGCGTTTAATAATGTTCTCAAAACATTGGCATAAAAATATTATTTATATAAATATTCATGGAATGTTAGCTGGATGTTCGTCAGACATTCTTAAATGTTATCGCTTGTTTCCGAGCACTCAGAAAACATTCAAACGTAACATTCCCTTAAAATACATGTTTAAAAGAAAAATAAAGAATAAATAAATAAACTGGATGTTTTCATAACTCACTGGGAATGTTATCTAAACATATTTTGCTAGCTGGCCACATATAAGAGCATAGTTTCTCAACTTTCATCTGAAGGATATGACTTGTTAAATAACTCTGTGTAAACATGGCAAAAATGGGCGTTCCTGCCCTGTGTAATGTGGTGTACTGACACGCATTTAGGCCAAAAAAAATAGTTGAAAATCTGGTTTTCGTAGATAAATAAGCTCTTACTATTATATCAAGTGCTTTGGCTGCATGTGGGCAGGGCATCTGATCTATCCTGGCATGGTCAGGCTCTTTCTACGGATGCTATCGTGTCACGACGTGTCGCAGGAAACTTTTCATCATGATGTCCACATCAGCATATGTTCACGCTGCTCATCTGTCATGTGTTTCCCTCCACACCCGCTGCTCAAACAGCAGCATGGCAGCGGATGAAGGAGATAACAGGACGGCGTTTCATTTCCTCGCTCATACACTGTGTTTGTGTCCTGATCAGGGTCTGCTGAAAGATGAGCTGAATGAGCTGAAGTGAGGGAACTCAAACACAATCCACAGGTAAGACTGCTGCTGGAACTCATTCAGACACACAGGACAGTTGTACATGTTAGTTCAATTGATATATTAGAAAAAATATATTGATATTTATTTACTGGTTCTATATATATATATATATATATATATATATATATATATCTATATATATATATATATATATATATATATATATATATATATACACACATAAAGCTGAGAATTTATATTTCCAATTAAGGCTGGAAGTTACAATGTAAGCAATCCCTAATATGTGTTCTCAAACTCTGATATTGTGAAATATTATTACAGTTTAAAACAGCTATATTGTGAAATATTATTACAGTTTAAAACAGCTGTTTTCTCTGTGAATCTCTGTTAAACTGTAATTTATTTCTGTCATGAGCAGCTGAATTTTCAGCATCATTACTCCAGTCTTCAGCATTAATATGTTGATTTGCTGCTCAAAAAACATTTATTATTTGCTATATATATATATATATATATATATATATATATATATATATATATATAATGATATGATCAGTAAGTCATGCCAACTTTTGTTTTTATTTTGACTCATCAAAAAAAAAAAAAAAAAAAAAAAAAAAATTTAGCTTTTCCAAAAAAAATAAAAAAAATAAAATCTTTTTAATAATTTATGATATTCATTAAGTCAGGTTGATATAATTTAAGTAGAAATGACTTGATTAAGTTGATTATACTTAAAAATGTAGGGCAGCAAATTAACTTAAGTTTTTAAGTTGAAATAGATGGAGATTTCTACAGCGATATCATTGTTGTTATTATTATTATTATTATTATAATTAACTGAAACCATAAAACATTTTCATTACTTGAACTCAAAATAAACATTAACTGAAATAGAAATGAAATGTCATCTAGTTGCTAATGTTTCTTATTTTCATTTAGTTTGAGTTGAAGTACTAAAATAACTACACACACACACACACACACACACACACACACACACACACACACACACACACACGCACATACATACCAATAAAAACAAAAAATGTATATATTTTAATATAAATATAGTCATTCATGATTTGTCAAAGCATGTGTAATTCTAGATTTTAATATCCAATATACACTTTTTTTGTATTTAACTATAACATACAAGCAAGAGAACAGAAATTACACGCTTCACCTTTCAATATTAATGTCTGAGGAAAGTGCCAGAAATTCTGGAACTATTATATAGTTATTATTTGCTTTTTGAAAACAGACTTTAGACATAAACATAACAGCTAAAAAGCATTTGCATGTCTAATCTTGTTGTTTTGCTTATTTATTGCTCACTGTTTAATGTTCACTAGTGAGCAAATATTGATTGACAGCTTTCACAAGCACTGTGACGTAGATGGAAACCCGCTGGCTTGTGTTTGTGCAGCTTTAGTTCATGTACGTACAGTATGTACAGTATGTTTACCGATCTGAGCTGGAAATGAAAGTGTTGATTATAGCGGTCACTCTTGTATTAGATGTGTCTGCTAATGCAGGTCTGAAACATATAGAAACAGACAGAGATGATTTGACTGAACACATTAGGAAGCGCAGGTGTTTATAGGTTAACAACATCAAAGCACAACTAAAAGAGTAATGCTCAGCTGAGTGCAGAGTTCAGAGCATGTGTTTACAAAAAACCCCAAGAATAATCAGCATGATTTTTTTTTTTATATATATTTTATATATATATATTAAAAAAAAGGATAATAACAACATAATTTTTTTATATTTAATAGTTGCAATGACAAACAATAAATCATATTTCACTCTAAAAAAAATCAAATAATATATTGCATAGAAAATGTAATTTTTTGAATTATTTGCAACATTCTTTTTGACAATTTTGTAATAATTAAGCAAAAATATCAGACAAAAAGATATAGCTGATAGCATATAGTGCATAGCATTTTTAATATTATTATGTAATTATATATAGACACTATAAGTGAATCTCACGAAAAAAAACAAAAATAAAAAACAGACCTTATTTCACACCCAAAAAAATTGCAGAATTTTTTTTTTTTTTATTATTATTATTTGAAGAACTTATTGACATTATTTTTTAAAGATAATTAATGAAAAATGTCAGATAAACAATTATATAGTTGATATTATATTGCATAGCATCTGACTGCATAGATTTATTGTATACATTTAACATTATTATGGAATTATTATAAGTAGGCACTAGGATAGGTGAATCTCACAAAAACATGTCTAGAACATGTCATATTTCATGCCAAAAATCAAAAGAAAAAAAAAGATTGCATACATATATATATATATATATATATATATATATATATAGATATATATATATATATATATATATATATATATATATATATATATATTATGAAAAATGATTTAGTTAATATTATATTGCATTGCATTTGACTGCATAGATATACTGTATATTAAAGTAATAAAATATATATATTTTTTACATTATTATGTAATTATTATATATAGTTACTAGGTAGGTGAATCTAAAAAAAAATATTAATAATTAAAAAAAATGCTTCAATAGTTTCCCATCATTTGAAACTTTTAAACAGGATGATTTTTTTTATATATTTAATCTCATGGGAAATGTATAAATATATTGTATGTAGGGCAGTACTAAATAAGAAATAGCATCTTTTATTATTTGTATTAATTCTGCAAGGGTTTACTTCATGCATCAGGACGAATGTTGAGTGTCACAAAAGGACACGAGGAAAAACTGTTACTGAGGAAATAGCAGAACAGTGAACAGAAGTCGATATGCATCCGTTTAGAAAGACACGGCTGGTGACATTCCCCCGAGGTGATGAAGATCGATCGAGCAGAGTCCACAATACTGTCAGATGATCATTAAAACACACTCAGATGAGTCAATACAGTACAAGTATAGAGCTATAAAATAGTTTATTGAACCTTTAGACAAAATCTAAAATAAAATCTGTGCATATGTTTTTTGGTAAGTATCATATTTGATACATCAGGCTTTTATGTCTTATATAATCCTGTATATTGAGAATATGGAGGGAAAAACAGCTCAGACTCAAACTGAGTAAAAACATAAAGCAAAAAAAATACAGTGAAGCATTTCATTGCATAGTCTTATTGTACATTCCAGTTATGCAATTCTATTTTAACATTGTGTAATTATTATATGTATGTTTAACTCCAAAATCAAAAGAAAAATAAATTAAATAGATATTTTTTGCATTATATGACAATCAAGCAAAAACATCAGGCAAAACATTTAGGCATAGATGTATTTTATATTCCTGTAATACAATTCTATTTTTAACATTATTATGTAATTATTATATAAAGTCATTAGATGGTTAAATCTCGCAAAAACATTTTCAGATCATATTTCACTGCAAAATCACAAAAAAAGGAAAGAAACACACACACACACACACACACACACACACACACACACACACACACACACACACACACACACACACACACATAATAATAAAAAAAATTATTTACTGTATATGGCCAAAGAGTAAGATAAAATTTTGATAACTTTAATGTAAATCAATGAGATCAGATGAGACAGTGTAGCATACTGACATAAACTGATCTAAATATGAGTCTGTGCTCTATATCTCCAGTAATGTGTCTCAGTGAGATGAGATGTAAATGATCCAAACATATAATGCAGTGATTGAGAGATGAAGAAATGAAGGCTCCTCAGAAGATGTGAGATGTTCTGGAGGCTTGTGAAGATCATTCCTCCGCTGAGGAACAGTGAAAGTAAAGCTTCTGGAAACAAACGCTCCTCAAAAGATCCTGAGGATCAGATTTGAGACTCTAAAACATGATTGATGGAGAATCAAGTAAAGCTGAGCTGCTTCAGTCCAGTAAGAGTTTCATCTGGAGATATTACACCATATATTATAACCCACACCAGATCAAAAACACTCAATACATGACACCACCCGAAGCTTCAACCATGTACAATAGAGGAGTAACAGCTTTGAGTTGATAAAAAAACTCAATCAGAGACTAAAGACACGCAGGAGATCGAGTGTGAAACAGTAAAGTCTGATCATTTAGAGGCTTTAGGAAACATAACACAGTGACTTTATAGGTTTATAGACATCTCTTTATGGGTTTTTCCGTCCCACAGGCTTACCCAGAAACATCTGATCACTTCCACTGACCTCAATCAAACCCACAGCAATATTGATCCACTCACTAGTAGTTTTGTTCCCATGGTTCACTAAACATGCATTAGTGAAGAACCGGTCCAGACTCGATCTGCGACTGTCTCTCTTTAGTATCAGTGTAACAGGACGCTCTCGGTCTCAGGTTTAAGTGTGTTTTTGACCTGCTTTAGGAAAAGGGGCGTGTCCTCGGGTGTCAGATTGACAGCTCCGCCCCTCCTTCTGTTTAGTTTTGACAGCTCTTGTGTTTTCTTCAGAGCGTGTGGTGAACTCGAGCGCATGGCTCTGCTGTCGTGTCATGATGGGACACACTCTTGTTTCCTGCAGGCTGTCAGGATGTTCCAGAGGAAGAAGAAGAAGAAGAGGAGGCTGGAGATCTCCTCACCTAGGAACTTCGAGCACAGGGTGCACACGTCCTTCGACCCGGTGCAGGGCTGCTTCGTGGGTCTGCCGCCTCAATGGCAGAGCATTATAGAAACACTCCGGAGACCCAAACCTGTGGTGGACCCCTCCAGCATCACGCAGGTGCAGCTCAAGCCCCAGAGGGTAAAGCTCCTTCAGTATCTGAACATGAAGAGATGTGAGAACGTGTGTGTGTGTGTCTGTGGGGTTTGCATGTGATCTTCATAGCAATATGAGTTTCTTTATCACTGCTATTTTGTTGTATATTTGTTGAATGCATGCAGTCATGTTATGGTTTATGTTATTAACAATTATATAGATGAACTAGATTATGCATATATACAGGAATTATATAGTTGATGTTATAGTGCATTGCATTTTACTGCATGGATATTCCAGTAATGCAATACAATTCGTAACATTATTATGTGATTTATTAAAGTTTTGGTTATTTTTATGAATGTTACGCAAAACTATAAGACAAAAAATTACAAGCATTTCACTGAATAATATGTTTTATTATATAATTATTATATATTATGTCTTGATGAATCTCACAAAAACGTGTCCAGGTTCAAAATAAATTGATTTGTATAAAAAAAAAAATTTAAAAAAATATATATATATATATATATATATATATATAATATACATTTGATATATATAGATACGTTTGATATATATATATATATATATATATATATATATATATATATATTGCATCATTTGCAGAACTTAGTGACATTATTTTAATGAAAATTAAGCAAAAATATAATGAAAAAATATACATTTGATATTATAGTGCATAGCATTTCACTGCAAGGATTGTATATTCTAGTAATAAAATTATATTATTAACATTATTATGTAATTATTATGTAGTCTCTAGGTTGGTGAATCTCATAAAAACATTTTCAGATCATATTTCACTCAAAAATATATTTAGATATTGCTTAAAGAAAGTTATGCATTTTTCACGTTATTTGCTAAAACTTTTTTTTGGCATTATTTTTTTATGAAAAGAAAAATACATAGGCAAAAAAATATATATAGTGCATTGCATTTGGATGCATAGAAATTCCTGTAATATATTCTTGTAAAATCCTTGTATACACACACACACACACCCATACACACACACACACACTCACACACACACACACACTCACACACACACACACACACACACTCACACACATACACACACACACACACACACACACACACACACACACAGACACATATATACACACACACATACACACACACACACACACACACACACACACACACACACACACACTCACACACACACATATATATAGCATTTTTGTTTTGTATCATTCGCAAAACTAAATGAAATGATTTTTCTGACAATTTATAACAAAAAATGTAAAAATCTGCATTTTATCTTCTAATTTTGCAGTGAAATGTGATCGAGGCATATTCCTGGCAATTTACTGTAATTTCTTTAAAAATGTCACATAAATACAATCTTTCATAAAGATCTTTTCCCTGAGAAAGTGTGTGTCAGGTTCATGTTTGTCATGTTTGTCGTCTCAATGTTAAAGGAAAAATAAATAAATAAATAAACAAAAAAATAAATATATAAAATTATCTTATATATATATATATTCTGCATTATTTGCAGAACTGTTTGTGTAATGTGCACGTGCATAGTGACCTCCTCATTGGTTACTGTGGGTGGGTGGCACCGGGGGTGTGGTGTCTGTATTAATGCATGTGTGCTCACCTGTGTGGGGCTGGTGTTTTGGATTATGGCTGCAGGGTGAGCGTGTGGATAAACTTTTCTGTCGACCGTCGCCATTATCATCTTCTGTTTCTGCACTGTCTGAGGTATCTTTGCACGGCTTATGAAATGCATCAATTCAAGTAAGTGTTGGTTCTTGCTAAGCTTGTGACATGGAACAATAAAGACGTCCCATCATGTGCAATGGTTCAGAGTGACGCGTCTTCAGTGTAAACCCACATGTCTTAGCCTGCTGCGGCTTTGGATTAGTTTTAAATTTTATATGCCGCAATATTTGTCGACAGAAAATTTGTTGAAGCGCGGAAACGTTTTGCTGGGATAACATTGGATGTTTGAGATCGCTTTCAAAGTTGTAGCTGGTAAACGATAGACGTGAATGCACATTGTACTCGCGTAAAGCCCATTCATTCACAAATCTGCTGTTACGATGCTTATTTGGTCATCACAGTCGCTTTTATTAAAAGGTACACGTTTATAAACGTGGCGCATTGTTTGTCAATGACGGATTGTATTCCCTGCTAGGCTCAGCGGTACTTTCGCATAAGGTGATTGTACTGGTTTGTTTGTTTTGGGGCTTTTGGTAGTGTTTTGGTTCGTGCGTCAAGCGGGTGAAGCATTGTGCTTGGGAGTGCCGCCGTAGTTCTGGTTCTAAGACGGTTTGTCTGGTTCTAGACTATCGGTATTGAGGTACATAAATACCCACCGCTAGTATGCACAGAAGACTAGGGTTGAGTTTAGCTTAGCCTCATTGGAAGTTAGGGGGAATCAAAGACAACGCATTGTACCTTGTTCACGTGGAAACACAAGTTATAAAAGGGGCGCTGTGTTTAGTGTCACTAGCGGATATATTTGTGATTATTGGATTGTTTGTAAATGAAAAATGGAGTTGAATGATACCAGGTCAATTGATAAAAGACAAATAACACTTACACCTAGGGCCTTTGAATATAAATTGGAAAAGCTCCAAGAAGAACGCGAAGTAAAAATAAGAAAGATTAGAGGTGCAATAAGAGAAATTAAAGACTTAAAGCAAAGTGCTGATAATGCTGAGAAAATACGGTCATGTCTTGAAAATATATCGAGCTTGTTTAAAGAAGCAAGTCATCTTCATGGTGTTGTGGTCCCTATGCTCCCACCTGAAGAACAAGAAAAACAAAATGCTTGGTTTGGCAGTGTGGAAGAACATAAAATTGCCTTTGTAGAGGAGACAAATGAATGGTTGCTGGAGGCACCCGACATATTAGAGGAACGCATTGTCTCACCATGTTTAGGATCTGTTTCCAATGATGAGGCACGTATATCTAAAATAGTGGAAAAGGCAGTAGAAGATGACATTAGACCAAGGGATAGTGTTTCTAATGTGTCAGTGAGGTCAAATAAATGCAGTTCAGTGGCGAGTAAATTTATGTCCATTACATCATCAGCTAGATTAAGGGCTGAGGCGGAGACTGCGGCTCTTATGGCTCGTCAAAGGCTGCTGAGTCAGAAGCATGCCCTGGAGGAGCAGGCAGGAACTGTTGAGGAGAAAGAAGGAGGAGCTGGACCTGGACATGGAGCTGGCAGCATCTATGGCTAAAGTAAGTGTGTTCAAGGCTTCAGAAGGATCTTGTGCGTCTAACATTTCTGTGAAATCAGACGGGATGAACTCCTATTTGAAAAGAGGGAAAAGAACACAGTTAAGCCATGACGCTGCAACATTTGTGCCTGAGTCCAACACTCAACCATCGGCTGCAGAGGCTGGAGGGGAAGCTTTGTTTTCAGGTAATGCTGCTGTGCGGCCTAAGACATATAAAAAGATTGAGCAGTCTGCTGTTGTGACTCGGGCCTGTCCATCCACTTTGGTTACTCTGCCCGCTGCTGTGACTGGGGTTGGTATGTCCACTCTGCCAGAAGGTGCTTACCAGTTACCATACGTACCAGCACCTGTAACAGTGAATAATTCTGATCAGCGTTTTCTCAAAGTTTTGGAAAGGCAAAATGAAAATTACATCTTTATTGGTTGAACAACAGTCACTTTTTCTCTTACCTAAGCGAGACCTACAAGTTTTTGACGGAGATCCATTGCAGTATCAAACCTTAATAAGAGGATTTGAACATAACATTGAAGGAAGAACACAAAGTCAGAAGGACTGTTTGTATTACCTCGAACAGTATACAAGAGGTCAGCCCAGGGATTTGATCCGAAGCTGTCAACATCTGCCTCCATCTCATGGATACACTAAGGCAAAGTCACTACTTCAGGAGCATTTTGGCGATCCATACAAAGTAGCCTCTGCCTATATGGATAAGGTGTTTTTATGACCGATGGTTAAAGCTGAAGATGTCAGTGCTTTAAGAGCCTATAGTTTATTGTTGCAGGAATGTTGCAACTCTATGGGAGCCGCTGTAAGTGACCTGAACGTGCCTGCAAATATGCAAACCATTGTGAAAAAGCTGCCTTATAAACTGCGGGATCATTGGAGAAGTGCGGCCTGTGCTATTCAGGAGAAGTTTCATCGAAGAGCTACTTTTTCGGATATTGTGGAGTTTGTTGAGAGACAAGTCAAGGTAGCAAGTGACCCTCTTTTTGGAAATATACAAGATACACCTGCGACAGGAGGAAAGGGATTAAAAATGGTTAAGTCTCACTCTCAAACTAGTTCAAAGGCTAGAGGCAGTAGTTTTGCCACTGCTGTAATACCCGCTGAGAAGAAAGTGGAGTCTGGGAATAAATTGGAGAAGAACTCTCTAGTGAAAGTTTGTTTGTTTTGTGGAGCTGGGCATTCGTTAGATGTCTGCCTTCTTTTGGATAAAAGGACACAAGATGAAAAGTTGTCTTTTTTGAAGGAGAACCGTATGTGTTTTGGATGTCTGTGCGTTGGGCACATGAGTAAAGATTGCAGAAAACGTCTAATATGTAGAGTATGCAATTATAGGCACCCCACATTGTTGCATTTCCACCCCAAGGCAAAACAAAAGAGTTCGACTCAGGCCAATGGTGGCTTGGAATTTGCCAGAGGAGGTGCTGTGGTGTCTGTTCAGTCCAGTGGCTTGACTGGGGCCGGTAAACAGGACTGTACGCTTTCTATCTTGCCTGTTCAGGTGAAATCCAAAAGGGGACAAGAGACCTTGGTCACATATGCATTTTTGGATCCGGGGAGTACCGCCTCGTTCTGTACAGAACGACTCATGAACCGGCTCAATCTTACAGGGAAGAAGCTGGGAATCCTCCTTAGAACTATGGGACAAGAGAAGGTGGTGGATAGTTATAAGCTGTCAGACTTGGAAGTTGCAGGGTTGGATTCGGACAGCTTTTGTGACCTTCCTGAGATTTTTACTCAAAGGAGCATGCCTGTTCATAGAGGAAACATTCCATGCTCGAAAGACCTTCAAAGATGGCTGCACCTGAGACACATACAAATACCACAGATTGATGCTGATGTGGACCTTCTGATCGGCACTAACGTCCCTCAAGCTCTGGAGCCGTGGGAGGTGGTTCGTGCAGTGAACGGGGGCCCTTATGCAATTAAGACCATTCTGGGTTGGACGGTGAATGGCCCACTCCGAGAAGATTGTCGGATCAATGATCAGTGTTTGCAGCCTGACATCACAGTCAATCGGATCTCAGTGGCGAGGCTTGATGAGCTCTGGGAGAAACAGCTGAAGGTGGATTTCCCTGAAACTCTGCAGGATGAACAACCTGGTCTGTCAAGGGAGGACAAGCGCTTCATTGAGTCAGTCTCAGAGTCTGCCAAGCTCATTGATGGTTATTACAGTATTGGTCTGCCGGTAAGACAAAGATACATCAAAATGCCAAATAATAAGATAGTTGTGGAACAGCGTGCATTGAGTCTTAAAAGGCGTTTGAATAAAGATCTGTCTTTTCGGTCCGATTACATCACATTCATGTCTGGGATGCTGACTAATGGTTATGCAGAGAGGGTTCCAACTGAGCAACTTGCCCGTTGTGATGGAAGGGTGTGGATATACCCCATCATGGGGTGTATCATTCTAAAAAGAAAAAACTGCGGGTAGTTTTCGATTGTGGGGCTACGTTTCAGGGGACTTCTTTGAACTCACAGCTTCTTCAAGGACCGGATCTCACAAATTTGTTAGTGGGAGTCCTCACAAGATTCCGTAAGGAACCTGTGGTGCTCATGGCAGATATTGAGGCCATGTTTTATCAGGTCAGGGTGCCGGTTGAAGACTCTGACTTGTTGAGATTCCTGTGGTGGCCTGATGGAGATTGCAGTCAGGAGCTAGTGGAGTACAGAATGATGGTGCATCTATTTGGTGCTACTTCCTCCCCTAGCTGTGCCTGTTTCGCTCTGAGGAAGTGTGTTGAAGACAATCGAAAGTGCTTCAGTCCTATGGCAGTTAACACTGTCCTGCACCATTTCTACGTCGATGATTGTTTGGTGTCTATTGGCTCTGAAGAGGAAGCAGTATCTTTATGGCAAGAGCTTGGTGCCTTGTGTGCTAAAGGCGGATTTAAGCTCACGAAATGGATTAGTAACCGACGCACTGTCCTCGCTACTATCCCTCAGGAGGAGCGGGCCAAAGAGGTGAAAGATCTGGATTTGGATAGTGATGCCTTGCCTTTAGAGCGTGCTTTGGGTGTACAGTGGTGTGTCCAATCTGACTCATTCAAGTTTAAAATCACACTTAAACCTCACCCACTCACAAGAAGAGGAATCTTGTCCGTGACTAGTTCGATTTATGACCCTCTTGGTTTCTTGGCACCTGTTGTTTTTGTCTGCCAAGAAAATCCTCCAAGATCTTTGCAGGAGACGTCTGGGATGGGACGATCCTTTGCCCTCTTCGGTTGCTGGAGAATGGATGGCTTGGCTGGAAGACCTTCATGACCTTGAAAATTGGAAGGTCAGTAGGTGTATAAAGCCTGTGGACTGTGGTCGTCTTGTTTCTGCTCAGCTCCACCACTTTGCAGATGCAAGTGAGGAGGGGTTTGGGACTGTGACTTACCTGTTGCTCCATGACGATTGTGGGCGAACTCACAGTGCATTTATAATGGGAAAGGCACGAGTAGCTCCTCTAAAACTTGTCACCATTCCCCGTATGGAGCTGACTGCTGCGGTGGTGGCTAGCAGGATGGATAAGTTGTGGAGGAAGGAACTGCAAATGGACCTCCAAGAGTCAGTTTTTTGGACAGACAGCACTTCTGTTCTGAAATACATAAAAAACGAGACATCTAGATTTAAAATCTTCATAGAAAATAGAGTGTCTGAAATATTGAAAATGTCTAACGTATCTCAGTGGAGGTACGTGAATACATCAACCAACCCTGCAGATCTAGCCTCCAGAGGTGTTAAAGTTCAGTTATTGCTAAAGACTAGTGCATGGCTCTGTGGTCCTGAGTTTCTTCATGAGCCTGAGAGCAGTTGGCCCAAAAACCCTGAGACCCTGGGAGACTCTTTTGTTGTAGACCCGGAGGTCAGGGCTGTGGTTGTGAACGCTGCTCAAGTAGAGCATGTCAGTCCAGTGGAGAAGCTCATTGATTACTTTTCCTCTTGGCTTCGTCTTAAAAGGGCTGTTGGTTGGCTTCTCAGGTTTAAGACTTTGCTTTTGTCCCGGGTGCGACATCGCAAGCTGCTGAGAGAAATTCTTTCAGGATCAGACCTTGGTGCCGAGCAGCTGGGGAAAGTGCTACAGGTCCAGATGGAAGGTGTTAAGGCTCAAGTGCCAAAGGATGTTCTGTCCATGGAGGATATGGTTGCAGCAGAATTAGATATTATCCGTTTTTGTCAAAAAATAAGGTTTCCGGAAGAACTGGCCAACTTGAAGAAAGGAGAGTGTGTAAGGAGGACAAGTCACCTCTACAAGCTTAACCCGATCCTGGATGGTGATCTCATTAGGGTTGGAGGACGGCTTAGTAGAGCAGCTATGCCAGTTGAAGCAAAACATCCAGTTATATTGGCTAAAGATCAACACATCTCCAATCTTATTCTCTGTCATGTACACCAAGAAACAGGTCATGGTGGACGAAACCATATGCTTTCTCATCTGCGTCAGAAATATTGGATTCCTGGTGCCTGTGCTGCCATTAGAAAGGTTTTGTCTAGGTGTGTTATCTGTTGTAGATTGTCTGCTTCGCCTGGACATCAGAAAATGGCTGACCTTCCTTACAGTAGGATAACTCCTGATGAGCCTCCTTTCAGTCGAGTTGGTTTGGACTGCTTTGGACCATTTGAGGTTAAACGTGGAAGAGGTGTGGTCAAGAGGTATGGGCTCATTTTTACATGCTTGGCGATGCGAGCCATACACCTTGAAGTTCTTTCATCTTTGGATACAGACTCCTTTATCAATGGTTTTAGAAGGTTTGTGGCTAGACGGGGTCAAGTTCTTGAAATCCGCTCAGATAATGGTACTAACATTGTGGGTGCTGAACGTGAATTAAGGGAGGCCATTGAGAATCTGAACCATAACCTCATAAATGACGTGCTGTTACAAAAGGGCGTGAAATGGGTTTTCAATCCCCCAGCGGCATCACACCATGGAGGTGTTTGGGAAAGATTGATCCGGTCAGTTCGTAAAGTGCTATACTCCATTTTGAAGACTCAGACTCTGGACGAAGAAGGCTTGGCGACGGTGTTTTGCGAGGTAGAGGCGATTGTTAATGGCCGTCCAATTACAAAAGCATCAACAGACCCTCAAGACTTGGAGGCGTTGACTCCTAACCATCTACTTCTTCTTAAGTCGCGGCCGTTGTTGCCACCAGGACTATTTGAGAAGGAGGATGTTTACGCTCGTCGTCGCTGGAAACAAGTGCAGTATATGTCGGATTTGTTCTGGAAGCGCTGGGTGAAGGAGTACCTTCCTGGACTTCAGGAGCGTCAGAAGTGGAATGCTGCTAAAAGAAACTTTGTTCCAGGAGATCTCATCGTGTTAGTGGATGATATGGCACCTCGCAATACTTGGATTACAGGAAGAATTGTGGATACTGTTCCGGACAAAAATGGACTGGTGCGAAGTGTACGGATTAAAACTAAAACCAGTTATCTGAACAGACCAATAACTAAAGTCTGCCTTCTGCAGGAAGCGGAGGGGCAGTGAAGATCTGTGGATACAGCGGATATGAACTTTGACTTTAAAGGACTAAAAGTTCACTTTGCCTTTTGATTTGATGTCTGTCTCCCACAAGGTGGTTCTGGTGGTCAATTATTACTATGAAATAATTTGGGGCCGGAATGTAGGAGCCATACATTTGAGTTTGATTAGTCTTTTGATATTTCCTCCTTTTCTTTCTACACTGTTGTGTATGTGCACATGCATAGTGACGTCATTGGTTACTGTGGGTGTCACCGGGGGTGTGGTGTCTGTATTAATGCATGTGTGCTCACCTGTGTGGGGGCTGGTGTTTTGGATTATGGCTGCAGGGTGAGCGTGTGGAGAAACTTTTCTGTCGACCGTCGCCATTATCATCTTCTGTTTCTGCACTGTCTGAGGTATCTTTGCACGGCTTATGAAATGCATCAATTCAAGTAAGTGTTGGTTCTTGCTAAGCTTGTGACATGGAACAATAAAGACGTCCCATCATGTGCAAAGATACAAAAACACAACACTAAAGTAATAACAAAAATTATGAAGGCAGCTTCAGATATAAATACTATATGAAATATTATGGTAGTGACATCATTAATGAAGACAGTTCTAGATATTACAGATAAAAAGGTCCTTTTACAGATAAAAACATCCCCTAAATATAAAATTGTATAAAGACCTATCAGCTGTCAATCAAACTGGATTTTTTGGTATTTGAAAGATGAAGCTGGCTAAAGTGGCTTAAAATCATCTTAATGCTGGATGTGTTTCATCTTTTGTCTTCTCCAGATGTGAACAGGATGGACTGGAGTGCTGTGGATTACTTGTGGATTATTGTGATGTTTTTATCAGCTGTTTGGACTCTCATTCTGACGGCACCCATTCACTGCAGAGGAGTTTTGATGTCTTGTTTAATTCTCTCTTCTAGAGCATTGTTCGCGGCAGTTTCATCGGACATGAGGACTACATTTCTGCGGCGATCGCTCAGATGAGTCGACTCTCCGTTTCAAGCTCGAACTCGTTGAGGAAAACCAGCCCGTCTTTAAGGAAAAGAGCCCAGTCTCTGGGCCGTCTGGGTGAGGTCGCTGAAGGAGAGACTTACGAATATAAGGAGCTCAATGAGGCTGATCAGAGAAACGGCCAGCCGGTCTCAGACTCGAGATCCAGACAGGTGCAGAGCGAGTGTGGAAGCCCACGGCCCGAATCCAGGAACAGCTCCTCCATCATCTCCAGTGATTCACGGCCGAGAGCCAAGTCCATGTTCATGGGACAGCCGGTGCTGATGCCCCGGGACATTCTACTCGTGCCTAGGACCGGCCGTGAAGGGCCCGGTGTTGATAAAACAGACGCTAAACCCAACCAGAGGCCCGTCTCGTGTCTCTACAGCGCCTACAGTGAAAATGATGGAGCGAGACTGACCTCAGATCAGCTCAAGAGGGAAACACAGAGGAGGCCTCAGTCCACCTACAACTTCAAGGTGTGTAGAAATACTAACTAAGAATAATTGGCTAATGTTTGCATCACATTGTTTTTAAACGTTCTCATTTTTAAATGATTTAAAACCTTTTTTTTTCTTAGTTATACTGACATTAAAGGGGTCATATGATGTTGCTAAAAAAGAACATTATTTTGTGTATTTGGTGTAATGAAATGCGGTTTAAGGTTCAAAAAACACATTATTTTCCACATACTGTACATTATTGTTTCTCCTCTATGCCCCGCCTTCTGAAACGCGTAGATTGCTCTGATTGGTCAGCTATCCAGTGCATTGTGATTGGCCGAATACATCAAGCATGTGACGGAAATGTTACGCGCCTCACCATACTGTGATGCCGTGTGTCTCGGTCAGAACACCGGCGAGACAAGACAAAAACAATAAAACTCATTACAAACAAGGGATTTGTTGCATCCAGTGGAGACATAATTACAAACCATGTCTGCATTTGTGATCGGAGAAACAACACACAACAAGCTCTACTCTACACCAGCAGTTCTCAATTCCAGTCCTCGCGTCCCCCAGCTCTGCATATGTTGCATGTCTCTCTTTATTAACACACCTGATTCAGATAATCAGCTCGTTAGAAGTGAGCTCCGTGCATGAACATGGTCCCTACACAGTGTTCATTACTCGCTACTCCCTGAGCAGGGGGAATCTGTTAACTTCACTTCGGAACATTCATTCACGGATCTTCACACACGGACAAGTGTGACATCATAAACCTCTGTAAATAAATAGAATTTAAATTCACGTCTCGCACACTTCAATGCACTTTGAATCGAACATATACGTTCACTTCGAACTGGAATCATGGCGGAATATCCTGTGATGTCCACTTCTTAGGGCACTTATGTTCAAAACAGCATCTCCACGACATGGTGCCGGCGGCAACAGCGAGATGATGTAGAGATGACGTAGAGATGTGGGGCGTGTTAGAACGAGGCGTTTCAGGGGGTGTGGATGAGTCTTAACTTTTATAAAGAATATCTCTTTGGGTTTTGAGACTTTAGTCTTTGCAACTTCACAGATCTTCTTCATGCACCAAGAGCTTGTAACACTCCAAAGAGAAAGGAACACTTGAAATTGCATCATATGACCCCTTTAAAGGAACATTCCGTTTTATAGAATTTTGCAAATGTTACATTTGAATGTTCTATGAATGTTTTGAAACAAGGAGTTACATTTAAAAAAAAATGGACAATGGTAATTTTGTTTTAAATGTTTACAAAACATATATTTTATATAAAATGATAAAGTTTCAAATTTTAAATATTTCACCATAATTTATTTTTATTTAGTTTATTTATATTTATTTATTTATCATTACTTAAACTTACTTTCTTTTTTATTCGGCAATGCAACATTTCTAATTTTTATTAAAAATATATCTATTTTTGAGCGAGATTACATTGCTATTAGTTATTCATCATACTAAGAGTGCAGAAAGTAAATATGTTGTAAATGTTGGTTTTAAAGGGATCAAATCATTCAGAAACAGTGAAATATTATATATATATATATATATATATAGAGAGAGAGAGAGAGAGAGATATTTCAGCTTTTTTATTTTATATATTTTTTTTTTTATGTCAAGGAAAACTATTTTTAATGGTTCTATAGTAATAGTTTTAATTAACAATAACAACACTGCCCAGCTTCACTTTTCTGTCATATTATTCCAGTGTAAAAAGCTGCTTCCTACGCTTATCTGAAGAACTCCTTAATATTTTTCCTATGAATACAGGTGAATTCACCGAATTTCCCAGCCATTTCCAAATCCAATGGCACTAGCAGTCCAAAACCTGGCCTTGGAATGATAACCAGCCACCAGAGCGCACGCCGTTCCTCCAATGATCTCATTTCTCCCGTCAAACCCCCCGGGACTCCAGCCTCAGTCCCTCTGATGCAGGACAGACCCGCTCCGACCGGATCGCCCGAGAGTCCCAGCGGAGCCCCGTCGCCCTGCTTGAGACCGGCACAGACGCCCGCCAGCATCCTGGAGACGCCCAAAGTCACGCACCAGCAGTTCAGAACCGCGCTGCAGATGGTGGTGGACACCGGCGACCCTCGCTCATCTCTGGAGAACTTCGTGAAGATCGGCGAGGGCTCCACGGGTGTGGTGTGCATCGCCCGGGAGAAGCACAGCGGGCGGCAGGTCGCGGTCAAGATGATGGACCTCAGGAAGCAGCAGAGGAGAGAACTGCTCTTCAATGAGGTGTGAGCGTCTCGTCTTTCATTCACAACATAATGAGGAAAACAAAACATTTAATGGAACGTAATGTAGAGTGAGATTACATCGCTGTTAGTTCTTCATCATACTAAGAGTGCAGAAACTAAATATACTGTAAAGGCTGGTTTTAAAGGCATCAAATCATTCATAAACAGGGAAAACTGGACCCTCAATGACCCGATGAAACACATCGTTATCATTAAAACATTTTTTAAATTAAATATAATAAAAAAAGTATATGTATATATATATATAATATATATATATACACACACACAACACATTCCACTAATATTAACACCCTTGATAAATATGAACAAAGGTGGCTGTAAAAATAAATATGCTTTTTTTATCCATTATGTTCTTTCATTCAAACAATTCACAAAATTCTAACCTTTCATTGAAATAAAACAATGGATATTGGGTGGGAAGTCTCATTATGAAATAAATTAATTTGTATAATTCATATATATATATTTAGTATATACTGTATATGCATGTGTATACGTGTGTATAAAAAAACATTTTAGTTACTTCACAAAATAAACATTAACCTTAAATTAAATAGAATATAAAAATCTTACATTTATTTTATTTCCACCACTGAAATAAGAAAGAATATCAGATATCAAAATAAGAAAGAAAGTCATATATATATATATATATATATATATATATATATATATATATATATATATATAAAATAAAAAACCAGTAAAAATGACAAAAACACACAACAAAATTGCTAAAACAAAATGGAAAATTAAAATAAACTGAAAATATTAACAAAAACTATTATAGTATATCAGTGATACTAAAATATATTAATGCATTTGTTTATATATAATTTAAAAAATATTGTAAAAGATGTTTTCTGGGTGTGTTCACACACAGGTGGTTATCATGCGAGACTACAGGCATAGAAACGTGGTGGAGATGTACAAGAGTGCTTTGGTGGGTGAAGAGCTCTGGGTCATCATGGAGTACCTGCAGGGCGGCGCTCTGACCAACATCGTCTCAGAAACCAGGTGAGAAACCCTTTTTAACATATTATGGACACAAATGATTCCTCAAACCACGTGTTATTAATGTGAGGTGTGCTAATATGCATCATACTGAAGTCATTCAGACAGTATAGTACTCTGTGAAAGCATCCTCTGCAGTTATGATCTTCCTCCAGATGCTGTCTCAAGATCCTTCACTGAAGCACAAACAACTGCTGTAGGGGAAAGAGTTACATAACAAGGAAACTGGTTTCTTTTTACTCTGTTTGCACAGCAGCTCTTTGTGATGTTCACACATTCTTCCTTCTAAACCTCTGACATCAAGCTAAAGTCATCCTCGACTGCAGACTCTGTGTAATAGTTCACGCAATACCTTATGCAAGTATGCAGTGTGAATATGATGTGAAGTGCAGCGCATTAGACAAACATTCACAATCCCAATGAACATGCACTAGTGTTCAACATTTATTTAATTTATTTAATCACAAATACAGTAAAAAATTAAGAAATATTATTAAGTTGGCTTAATTAACCTCCTGACCTCCTGATACCTTCAGACTGGTCTAACTCGGTGTGCTGTATCTTTTCAGACTGATCCGGCTTACGGTTTTCGAAAACCAGACTATCAAAACCACCAAAAATCCCATAGACGTACACTGACGGAATGTTGAAATGAGCCAAGACTGTTCAAACTCCAACTGACAAAATTCAAACTCCAACTGACAAAATTCAAACTCCAACTGACAAAATTCAAGCTAAAACTCCCAGAATCCCTCGAGACTCAGTCAGGCTTACCCTCTATGTACTCTTTCTAACCCATTCAAACTTCCACTCTGATATTTCTAATCTATCTAAATCATGCTAGTAACTTGCTAACCATGCTAGCAACATGCTAGTAAGAGGCTAATCATGCTAACAACTTGCAAATCATGCTAGAAACATGCAAGCAATATGTTAGTAACTTTTTAATCATGCTAGAAACATGTTAGCAACATGCTAGTAGGATGTTAATTATGCTAACAAATGCTAGTAACATGCTAATCATGCTAGTAATAAGCTAATCATGCTAGAATCATGCTAGTAACATGGTAATCATGCTAGTAACATGCTATTCATGCTAGAATCATGTTAGTAGCTTGTTAACCGTGCTAGTAACAGTTTAATCACGCTAACAACATGCTAGCAACATGCTAGTAACAGGTTAATCATGCTAACAACATGCTACCAATATGCTAATCATGCTATAAACATGCTAGCAACATGGTAGTAACTTGCTAATCATGATAGAAACATGCTAGCAACATGCTAGTGACTTGCTAATCATGCTAGAAACATGTTAGCAAAATGCTGTTAACAAATGTTAATCATGCTAGTAACTTGATAATCACGTTAGAATCATGCTAAATACATTTTATTAACATGCTAATCATGCTAGAATAATGCTAACAACATGCTAGTAATATGGTAATCATGCCAGTAACTTTTTAATCATGTTAGAAGCATGCTAGCATTTTGCTAGCAACATACTAATCATGCTAGCAACATGCTAATCATGCTAGAATCGTACTAGTAACATGCTAATCTTGATAGGATCTTGCTGGCAAAATGCTAATAATGCTGCAAACATGCTAATCATGCTAACAACATGCTAATCATGTTAAAAATATGTTACCAACATGTTAGTCATGCTAGAAACAGCCTAGCAACCACCCCAGGTACCCTAGCAATGTGTTTTATACATTTCTGTTTTTCTGATAGACTGTATTGCCTTGAAAATATTCAGACTTTAATCTTTAAAACTATTTTAACTTTTGAACTACTCCAAACTGAAAACTTTCAGATGGCAAGCTTTTAAAATTACTTCAAACTTTCAGGCTAGGCTTTTTCAAGGCAACTTAAAGTGTGTCTTCAAACTTTACTCATCTAGTTATAATTTAAAATATCTATTTTCTCTGTGAATATGTGTTAAAGTGTAATTTATTCCTGTGATGTGCAGCTGTATTTTCAGCATCATTACTCCAGTCTTCAGTGTCACATGATCTTCAGAAATCATTCTAATATGATGATTTGCTGCTCAAGAAACATTTCTGATTATTATCAATGTTGAACACATTAACATTTCTGTGGAAACTGTCATGCATTTTATTTTTAAGGATTCACAGATGAACAGAAATTACACAACAACACCGTTTACACTAAATATAAATCTAATGTAAAATAAAAAATAACTTAACAAACACTAATAACAAATACAAAGCATCCTTAAGGAATAAAAGTATTAATTTAATTTTTAAAAAAGTCATAATGACCCCAAACTTTTGAACAGTAGTGCACTAAGCATGCATTAGAGGGGAGCGCTGGAGGTGTGTTATCATTCCTGCTAAATATAAACAGATTTTTCACTTCTTCACTGTTTGCTGCTTTGTGTCAAAGGAGACTGAGGAGTGTCAGGAGACACAGCCCGTGTTTATCTTTCACTGTGTGTGTGTGTGTGTGTGTGTTTAGGCTAACAGAGGAACAGATTGCTACAGTGTGTGAAGCCGTTCTTCAGGCTCTCTGTTATCTTCACGCTCAGGGCGTCATTCACAGAGACATCAAGAGTGACTCTATCTTACTCTCGCTGGACGGCCGGGTGAGACACACTGTTAAATTATGAAAAGAAGCATGGACTGCATAGACTTGACAATATACTATATTATTAACATAAATCAGGCATTTAGCAGGGGTTTTGCAGGTCTTCTGATGATTAGAATGTACCTTCTACACTGTAAATTATTATTATTTTTTTTGAAATTGTAAATAAAACAAATATGATTATAGTACATTTAATACTACTACAAAAAATACTACAATAATTAGCTATTTTTGAGTGAAAATTGTTTCTACACCAGTTTGTTTTTTGCCCCTGTATACCACGGTTACATTTAAAAACATAAAAAAAAAATATATATATAAATGTTTTCTTTATCTGAAATAAAATAAATCATAAACTAAACTAATAAACTAAACTAATAAAATAAACTAACTTTAACAAAAAATAAAATGAAAATAGAATATATAAAAATAAAAACTATATAGAAATATTTTTAAAAGAAACAAAGTAATAAAATTTACAACAGCTTTATCTAAAATTAAAATGAAAACATACTATAAAATAAAAACTATTTAGAAAAATAGAAAAAACTCATAAAAACTAAATTTCTAAAACTTTAACTGAAATTAAAATTAAAACAGATAATATAAAAATTAATATGTATAAAAATACTTTAAAAGAAACAAAACCTAATAAAAATAAACACAACAGAGTAATTAAAAATTAAAAATTAAAATAAAATTAAAAAATCTAAAAAATAAAAACTATAGAAATATTTTTAAGTAAACAATAACTAATAAAAAAGACAAAGAGACAACAAAATTACTAAAACTAACTAAACTTAAAATGAAAATGGATAATACAAAAATAAAAACGAGATAGAAATATAAAAAACTAATAAAAATAATCACAACTAAATTACTAAAACTTTAACAAAATTTAAAATGAAAACAGAAAATATAAAAATTACAATTACATAGAAATGTTTTAAAAGGACCAAAAACTAATAAAAATAAAAACACAGTATAAAATTACTAAAACTAAGTTAAATTAAAATGAAAAATAAAAACTATTTAGAACAGTTTGAAAAGAAACAAAAACTAATAAAAAAGACAAAAGCACACAGCAAAATTACTAAAACTAACTAAACTTAAAATGAAAACAGAAAATATAAAAATAAAATCTAAAATAAACTAATATAAAAATGACAAAAACACGCAACAAACATACTAAAACTTTAACTATAATGAAAATGGAAAATATAGTACATGTTTTTATTGTAGTAGACGTATATGAAGTGATTTTAGTTCTAGGGAGCTGGGAAACACCTGAGCAGGACTGATGTGTCGTCTGATTCTGTTTTACAGGTCAAGCTCTCCGACTTTGGATTCTGTGCTCAGATCAGCAAAGACATCCCGAAGAGGAAGTCGTTAGTCGGGACTCCGTATTGGATGGCGCCGGAAGTGGTTTCAAAGAAACTGTACGGCACTGAGGTGAACGAACGTCATCAATCATGCATGAAAAGAAAAAAAAATCTTGCCTTCAGTTTAATCAGATCACATATGATGAAGTAAACAGACATTTTAATAAACTAAATTGCTCGAGGCATGTGTCAGACTTGGAGGAAACTCGGATGGTGCATGCATTCGATGTAAGTAGGGAAGTAGGATTAACAGGCCATTAATAGGTTTTTTAATTAGTTTTATTCCAAATTATATACATATGATTTATATGCTAATTTCTGTCCAATAAGTTTATTAAATGTAGACCTAAAAGTGCTAACAAAACTGACAAAGACACTTTTCTTCCTCACTACAAAAAAATGCATGAATGAATTAAAACAAATTCACCAATAAATTAGAAAACAATAAGATTTAATCAATCAATTTAATTAAATTTAAAAGAAAAATAAATAAAAATAAAGACGCCACAGTTTGATTCTGGTTCATGTCACAATGCCACACCAGATGTTTAGATGATATGATGCTGTGATTAAGACCTTTTAATGGGAAGGATGGGAGTCAATAAATGATATTTGCATAGAGATAAAGGTGATTTAGCTTTACCGGATGTTAAACTCTGTAAACTTATAACAACTTAACATGATTGATCCAACATTGTAAGTTTTCACAGGTTAAATGGGTAGCTTGATCATTAATAAATGCTGGAAATGAAAGCTCACTGAGGCCATGGGTTCAGGAGATAAAACTGAGATGTCTTGAATTAAAAACAATGACTTTTCCCTTACCAGTTAACAAAATGTGTTCTAAGAACATTTAGCTAAAGTTCCCATTTTGTTATGAAAATGTTATTTCTGAATGTCCTCTGAACGTTCAAAACAACCCGTTTTTAGAGTGTTTTAAATCTTTCGTTTTAAAGAGAACATTCCATTTTAGAATTCTGGTAAAAATTACGGGAAAGTTAGTTTCAAATGTTCTTTGAAACAAGTGGTAACATTTAAAAAATGCTACATGAAAGTCCAAAAGAGAAACATTCCGTGAAAGATGTGTAGTTTTTGTGCTAACATTTTGAAAATATTATAAGAAACATTATTCTGAATGTTAAAAACATCCAGTTTTTTTAATGTTTTAAAGTGCCCCCATTGTGTTATATTAGAGGTTCATAATTTGGTTCTGCGTGCAGGCAAGGTCAAAAACACTTTCATTTACTTATAATATGCATTTAATTTTACCTTATTTCTCAGTGACTCTCGAACGATTCGTTCAAAGATTCATCTTTCCAAACCCCTTCTTTGCATGAGGCTAAAAATGAAATAAAAAGTAATGTATATAAAAATATTTTTAAAATAAACAACAACTAATAAAAAAAACAAAGACACATCAAAATTACTAAAACTAACTACACATGAAAATGGATAATATAAAAATAAACTAATTTACAAAACATTTTACTAAAATTAAAATTAAAACAGAAAGTATAAACATTACACTATATAGAAATGTTTTAGAATAAACAAAAACTATAATTAAAATAAAAACAAAATAAATTAATAAAACTAACTTAAAAAATAAAAAAACAAAGGCAGGCATTAATCAAATGTAATAACTTGTGACGTGGGAACTTCACAGAAAAGGGATTCAAATATTAAATGACTCATTTAAGCGATTCAGAGTCAATTCTTTCTTTTATTGTGCACTTTAAGCTTTACAACTTTGCAGATCGTTTACATTAAAAAAATCCATGATGGGGCACTTTTGTATCATTGTATCATTTCGGACAGATGAAGGGAATGTAACTTTTGAATGTTCTCTGAATGTTCTGAAACAAGTAATAACATTTTTAAAAAAACGTTAGACAAACATCAGAATAAACCCTTTAAGAAAAAACATTCCATGAATGACATGTGAATAACATTTTTGTGCTTTGAGGGAATGTTCAGAGAGTGTTCTCTGTTATCTGGATTGTTACTGTAGGTATTTTAGTCACAGCAGATACTGGAAAGACTCACAATCTCCTACATCTAAAATAAGCACCAGTGATTATACATGCTGGCAAAACTGAATTGAAATCACACTCATTCTATTAGGCCACTGTTTCTATTGCCTTCCAACTTCTCCATCTTGCTGTGCATTATATCCTGTTTTTGTTGTTGTTTTGCGTCTGTTATGTTACCTTTTGTTTATACCAGGTGTTATGAAAACTTAATGAAAACCAATACAAAATTAATATTCAAAAAGGAAAAGAATGACTGGAAATGTGATGGAAGTGCATTGGTCCAAAGCCTTGGGAAACCTGTATTTTTAGTATTTTATGAATATTAATTTATAGGTTGTATTAGTTTTAGTTTTGGTTCCTTGTACTTTTCTCAGGCTTACAGTACAATGCAAGTGTTTGTTTGACTGGCAAACATGAGCTTTATCTATAGTTTATTGTATTTCTTGAGAATGTTGCATTTGTTTTTTTCAGCTCCCCCTGAATTTCCTCGCAATGAGGAATCAACTTTCGGAAGGCAGAGATCCTGATTTCTGCTGAAGTGAAAGATCATGATGTTTTGTGGTGATTGTAGGTGGACATGTGGTCTCTGGGGATCATGGTGTTGGAGATGATCGATGGAGAACCTCCGTATTTCAGCGAGACGCCGATCGCAGCGATGAAGAGACTGCGGGACGAGCCGGCGCCGACCGCCAGAAACATCAGCAAGGTCAAACCAGCGGTCAACTAAAACTGAAAACAAAACTGTATTAAAAGAGAAAAAAGTACTAAAAAACTCAATCTTATAATTTTTTATTTCAGCTAGTTGCCAAAGAAATAAAAATGAATAAAATCTATATAGACATGAAAAAAAAAACTGCTAAAAATGACAAAAAAAACAACGATATGACCAAAACTTTAACTAAAAAATGAAAACTGAATACATAAAAACACAAACATTCACGAAATATTAATAAAAACTATATACTGTATATCCCAATCATACTAAAATAACACTGAATGTGAAATCATAACATGCCTTTAAAAGTTTTTTTTTTGCACATTTTATTCAGTGCTGTTATTGTACACTAAAACTATTTTTTTAACCATTTTAATAATTGAAATAAAGCTGAAATGAAATTCAATGCAAATATTAGATAAAACACAAAATTAAAAAAACAAAAAAACCAAATTTATAAATGTTTAAAAACTAAAACTGATAAATAAATACAAAAATAAAGCTAAATAGAACTCTAAAAAATGAATAAAAATGACAAAAGAACATATAAACTTAACTAAAAATTTAAATAGTACAAAAAAAATACAAATACAAATCTAAAATATAAAGATAAAAGCCCACTCAAAATAATAACAAATGCTGTAAATATAATAGAAATAATACTAAAACATCACTGATTACACTCTATTAAATTAAACTATTAAAATAAAACTATGAATAAAACTATTAAAATAAAACTATGAATAAAACTATTAAAAATAATTTTCATTAATTAAAAAAGCCTAAATGAAATAAAATTAACATTAGAAAAAACACTAACTTATAAAAATTTGAAAATAATAAATTTGAGTTCTACACTTACTAAAACTAAATAGAATATATTTTTAAAAAAGTAAATACAAATGACAAAAACATAACAAAACAGTAAAATTACTAAACATAAAACTGTAAAAATAACAGCTAAAATAAAAGCAAAATATAATTATAAAATATTAAAAGTTGATTAAAAATACTATAAATAGTATATAAATAATCAAATGTAAAACACTTAAATTAAAAAATGAAAATGATAAATGTTTAAAAGTACTACATTTACTAAAACTGAAAAATAAATTGGAAATAGCTAAATAGAAATATAAAAAAGAATAAAAATGACAAAAGCATAACAAAACTACTAAAAATAAAATCTTATATACAATATAAAAATAACAGCTACTTCAAAAATAATAGCAAATACTATTATAAATAGTATATAAATAATACTAAAACAACACTGATTTCATGCATAAATTAAATAGAATAAAATCACTTTATTTTTCAGATTCAGATCAACTTTTTTTTTTGTCGTTATGACGTTTGACATTAAATTCTCATGTATAATAACAATAATAATCCTGTGATCAGATCTCTCCCGTCCTGAGGGACTTTCTGGACTCGATGTTGACGCGTGATCCGCTGGAGCGAGCGAGCGCCAGAGATCTGCTCCAGCATCCCTTCATGCTGCAGGCCACTTCTCCTCGCTGTCTGGTGCCTCTGGTGGAGCAGTACCGCAAACGCATGTCCCGCTGCTGACCACCGAGTCTCACACTGTGAATGTTCCTGATCTACTGAAACACCGAGCTGGACTGCTGACCTGCCCTCTAGAGACTCGCATGAGGAGGACAGCAACAAGTCACCCCAAACCCATCATTCTGTCGACATTTATTCAGCTTATTCCAATGCATTTGCACAGAACCTTTGACATTATGTGCTGTGTGTAATATAGACTGAGCTGCTGGGTTTATTGAATCCATCTGATGATCGTTCACAATGTATGGAAGCCTGTTTCTGCTGTAGGACAATGAATTGAAAGGTAATCGCGAGCTTATTACTCGCAATTCTGAGAAAAAATAATAATTGTGAAATGTTGACTTATAATTGCAAGACAAAATTTTGAGAAGAAAAGTCAGAGTTGTGAGATATAAACTCTGAATTGAAAGATTTAAAAAAAAAAAAAAATTGAGATATAAAGTCAGAATTGGAGGAGAAAAGGTCAGAACTGTGAGAAGTCAAAACTGCAAAAAAAAAAAAAAAAAAAAAAAAATCAGATTTTTAAGGAAAAAAATGTAATTGTGAGACATAAAGTCAGAATTCTGAATGAAAAAAATAGGAATTGCAGGAAAAAATTTGGAATTGTGAAATGAAAAATTAGAATTGTAGGAGAAAAAGTCAGAATTGTGAGCTATAAAGTCAGAAATAGGAGAAAAAATATTTATATTATGAGAAAAAAGTCAGAATTGCAAGAAAAAAAATAGAATTATGAGATATAACGTTAGAATTGCAACAACAACAAAAAAGGAGTGAGGAAAAAAAATTTAGAATTGCAAAATAAAAAATATTGAATTCCAAGATATAGTCAGTATTGCGAAAAAAAGTGAATTGTGAAATATAAAGTCAGTATTGTGAGAAAAAATTTGATTTGTGAGATATAAACTCAGAATTGCGAGAAAAATTTGAATTGCGAAACAATAAGAATTGTGAGACATGAATTCTACACTCTTAACTAAAAAGTCACAACTACCTTGTTTTATTTTCTGATCGCCTGCCAGAAATAAGTGTCCATAGCAATGAAACCAGAAACATAATTTATGAATCATGTTGTCTTTAAAATGTAACTTTTATTGTTGTACAGCTTTGGATAAAAGCGTCTGCTAAATTATGTCAAATGTTATGATAAACGTGTCCAGGAAACTGAACTCGAGCTCTTCTGTAAACCAGCAGGCTGTGGAGACACTCAATGCTGTTTTTCTTTTGTATTCCAAGACGTTAAAATGATTTTTATAATTCATAAACTGTCTGCAATTGTGTTAAATCGCATGTCAAATCTGCTTCTCATTTTTAAGCAAGCATTAAATATACAAAATGCATTGGATGTACTATATAAAGCACTGATTGTATTGAATACATGGTTTAAACAAGCAAGAAACCACAGCACATGAAGCTGTTAAAGCATGTCTGGTGATTGATGGCTGTTTAATAAGAGATGACGCTCACATGTAGCTCATTTCAGAAATGCTGTTTTCATTCTGAAATCGGTATCTGATTATTTTGACCACACACTGAATATATCAGCCGTTGTGTAGCGTGAACACGTGTTTCACATCAAGCGAAAATGAGCATGAACACTTCTGTCAGATAATCTACTGCCTGATAAGCTCGTCATTTACTTACACAGCACTTAAACACTTGTGAGAGGACATATCTGATACTGACAAATATTTTGTGTTCTTACTCAAGCTTGAAAACTAAAACTGGAAACTAAAACTAAATAGAAAGTAAAAATGTATAAAATGACAAAACACTATAAGTGAAAAACTCTTAAAATAATAACAGATTCAAAATATTTATAAAAGCTGTATCTCAATTATACTGAAATAACACCGACTGTAAAATCATAACATGCATCTTAAGTTTTTTTGCACATTATATGAAGTGCTGTCTTTGTGATAAAATCATTTTTGTGAACTCAAGCAAAGCTGAAAGGAAAACAAAATGTAAATCAAACACTTGAAGATGTAAACAAAAATTCTAAATGTTTAAAAGTATTACAATTACTAGAACTAAAAAATAAAGCTAAATAGCAATATAAAAACCAAAAAAGACAAAAGCACATAAATTGACTAAACTTGAAACCGTAAAAATTTAAACTATTATAAGTCTACATAAATAACATTGACTAAAACTATTAAAAATCATTTTTGTTAACTGAAATAAAGCTGAAATTAAATAAAATATAAATATTAGACAAAAACACAACTTAAACGAAAATGATGAATGTTTAAAAGTACTACAATGACTAAAACTAAACCTGAAAAATAATGTTAAATAGAAATCTAAAAAACAAAAATGAATATAAATGACCAAAGCACATAAAATTACTAAACTTAAAATTATATATATATATATATATATATTACTTTAACTAAAACTATTAAAATAATTTTTGTTAACTGAAATAAGTAAAATTAAATGAAATATTAATATAAGATGAAGCACTTAAACGTAAAAAAAAAAAAAAAATTTAAATGTTGCCTTAGCAGCAGACTAAAATAAGTTTATGTACTAGAAATACTAATACAAACTGGAAAAAAATTTAAGCTAAATAGAAATATAAAAAAACTAAGAATAAAAGCACATTAAATTACTATGAAAATTAAATATATATATTAAAAAGAAAGGAAATCACACTGAATGTGAAAACATAACATTAAAAATGTAAAATATAAAAATAAAAGCTATATCATAATATTAACAAATAGTATACAAATACAATACAAACAATACTAAACCAACGCTGATTTTATGCATGAAATAAAATCAATTCATTACATCATGACCATGAACACATCACTACATTATCATTATTCTGCCCAAATTCTGCTTAATGAGATTTCAAATTAAAGTTTGCATAAAGAAAACGCTTGATGATTTTATTAGGAACACTGGGCCTCATTCGTGAAATGTAAGTCATTCTTACAGAAGTTTTTGCATTGAATTGCATGCATGCATACATTTATGAGAATGGATTTAGAGATGAGTTTCACAAATTGGTTTTCTTGTTTCATGAATGAGGCTCAGTGACAGTACAGAGAGACAGATAATAACAGAAGAGGAACAGCCTTCTTTCCATTCCTGCGATCTATTTCAGGGGTGTTTCTGAGCGAGGATGAGTCGGGACGTCCTTCACTGTCAGCGATCTCAGAGGCGTCTGCAGCATCTATCAGAGGAGCGCTGATAAAGTCGCAGCCAAACAAAGATAACACAGATTCCTGACTGTCAGCTCCCATAAGAGCACAATAGCTTTGTCCTACTTAACCATTATATAAACTGTTTTCTGTTTAGTATTTCCCATGCAATATTTTCCTAAATTATTATTTTATTATATTATTTTGGCATATATGTATGTACACGACTGTTCAAACGTGTGGGGTCAGTAAGAGTTATATATATATATAAAACTCAAAGGATTCTTTGATGAATAGAAAGCATTAAATTGAAATTAAAATCTTTTGTAACATTATAAATGTATTTACTCCTTCTTTGCTGAATAAAAATAGAAATTTATGAAGTTACTTTTGATCAATTTAATGTCCCCTTACTAAATACAAGCATTATATGTGTGTGTGTGTGTGTGTGTGTGTGAAGGTCATGCTTAATGCTAGAGTTATGTCTAATATTTCTATAGGGAGGTGTTTGTTGTCTATATAAGGATCTCAACAACTAAAGGTCTTGTTACTGACCCCACACCACTTTTAACTCTTGATAAAAAACCCTGTCCCTGTGTTCTTTCCTTTCACATCCTTATTTGGATCTCAGTAACTCTCTATAAAAACCACGCACTAGTGGTTTGTGTCTCTTAAGTTTCCTCAGCTGAGGTGTGCTCATCAACTCTCACTGTACCTGGAAATCTCAAGCAGTCACTATGGGTGATGCTATGATGGCAGAGTTCGGAAAGGCTGCTCCCTTCTTGAGGAAGTCGGATAAAGAGCGTCTGGAAGCTCAGACAAGAGCCTTTGACATCAAGACCGAATGCTTTGTTGTGGATGAAAAGGTGGAGTATGTGAAGGGGCAAATTGTCAGCAAGGAAGGAGGGAAGGTCACTGTTAAGACTGAGGATGGGAGGACAGTGACTGTCAAGGACGGAGACGTCCATCCCCAGAACCCGCCTAAATTCGATAAAATTGAAGACATGGCGATGTTTACTTTCCTTCATGAGCCTGCAGTGCTGTTCAACCTCAAAGAGCGTTATGCAGCCTGGATGATCTACACCTACTCTGGGCTGTTCTGCGTAACCGTCAACCCTTACAAGTGGTTACCCGTGTACGACTCAGAAGTAGTCGCTGCTTACAGAGGTAAGAAGAGAACAGAGGCCCCGCCTCACATCTTTTCTATCTCAGATAATGCTTATCAATACATGCTAACTGACCGGGAGAACCAGTCCATCCTTATCACCGGAGAATCCGGTGCTGGGAAGACCGTCAACACCAAGAGAGTCATCCAGTATTTTGCAAGCATTGCTGCTGCTGGTGGAGCAACTGGAAAGAAAGACTCCAGCAAGGGAACCCTGGAGGATCAGATTATTCAGGCTAACCCTGCACTTGAGGCTTTTGGCAATGCTAAAACCGTGAGAAATGACAACTCATCTCGCTTTGGGAAATTCATCCGCATTCATTTTGGGACAAGCGGTAAACTCTCCTCAGCTGATATTGAAACGTACCTGCTGGAGAAGTCTCGGGTGACCTTCCAACTAAAAGCTGAGAGGAACTACCATATCTTCTTCCAAATATTGTCCAATGAAAAGCCCGAACTACTGGACATGATGTTAATAACCAATAATCCATATGACTACTCTTACATCTCCCAAGGAGAAGTATCCGTCGCGTCCATCAATGACAATGAGGAGCTGCTTGCTACTGACAAGGCATTTGATGTACTTGGCTTCACAGCCGAGGAAAAGATGGGAGTCTACAAGCTGACAGGTGCTATCATGCACTATGGCAATATGAAGTTCAAACAGAAACAGCGTGAAGAGCAGGCAGAGCCTGACGGTACTGAAGAGGCAGATAAGGCAGCTTATCTAATGGGGCTGAACTCTGCTGACCTGCTCAAAGGACTCTGCCATCCAAGAGTGAAGGTAGGCAATGAGTATGTCACAAAAGGACAGAGTGTGGACCAAGTGTATTACTCAACTGGTGCACTGGCAAAGTCAGTCTATGAAAAAATGTTCAGCTGGATGGTGGTAAGAATTAACCACTCTCTTGACACAAGGCAACATCGCCAGCATTTCATCGGTGTGCTAGACATTGCTGGCTTTGAGATCTTTGATTTCAACACATTTGAACAACTCTGCATCAATTTCACAAATGAAAAGCTGCAACAGTTTTTCAATCACCACATGTTCGTTCTGGAACAAGAGGAATACAAAAAAGAGGGGATTGACTGGGAGTTCATTGACTTCGGGATGGATCTGCAAGCCTGCATCGATCTGATTGAGAAACCCCTAGGGATCATGTCCATTCTGGAGGAAGAGTGCATGTTTCCAAAGGCCAGTGATCAGACATTCAAAGCAAAGCTATATGACAACCATCTGGGCAAGACAAACATTTTCCAAAAGCCACGAGTTGTGAAGGGAAAGGCAGAAGCACACTTTGCCTTAGCCCATTATGCAGGTACTGTGGACTATAATATATCTGGCTGGTTGGTGAAGAACAAAGACCCATTGAATGAAACCGTAGTTGGGCTATACCAGAAATCCTCTTTGAAGTTGTTGAGTCATCTATTCTCAAATTATGCAGGAGGAGATGCAGCAGAAAAGTCAGGTGGGAAAGGGGCCAAGAAAAAGGGGTCATCTTTTCAGACAGTGTCCGCCCTGCACAGAGAAAACCTTAACAAATTAATGACCAATCTGAAAACCACAAACCCACACTTTGTCCGTTGTCTGATTCCAAATGAGAGCAAAACTCCTGGAATCATGGACAATTGTCTGGTCATGCACCAGCTTCGCTGCAACGGTGTACTGGAGGGTATCAGGATTTGCAGGAAAGGTTTCCCAAACAGGATCCTCTATGGTGACTTCAAACAGAGGTACAGAATCCTAAATGCATCTGCCATCCCAGAAGGTCAGTTCATTGAAAACAAGAAAAGTGCCGAGAAGCTGTTAGGCTCACTAGACATCGATCACACGCAATACAAATTTGGCCACACAAAAGTATTTTTTAAAGCTGGCCTGCTTGGTACGTTAGAAGAGATGAGAGATGACCAACTCGCTCGTATCCTCACTAGGATCCAAGCTTATGCTCGTGGATTACTGATGAGAGCTGAGTTTCAGAAACTTGTGGAACGTAGAGATGCCCTCATGGTTATCCAATGGAACCTTCGTTCCTTCCTAGGTGTGAAAAACTGGCCATGGATGAAACTGTTCTTTAAGATAAAACCTTTGCTAAGGAGTGCTGAGTCTGAAAAGGAGATGGCAAACATGAAGGATGAATTCAATACATTAAAAGAAGCTTTGGAGAAATCTGAGGCCAGGAGGAAAGAGTTAGAGGAGAAGATGGTCAGTCTTCTTCAAGAGAAGAATGATTTGCTTCTTCAGGTGCAATCAGAGCAGGACACGCTAATGGATTCCGAAGAACGATGTGAACAGCTCATAAAAAGCAAAATCCAGCTAGAAGCTAAAGTCAAAGAGCTGTCAGAACGTATAGAGGATGAGGAAGAGATAAATGCAGACCTCACATCCAAGAAACGCAAGTTGGAGGATGAATGTTCTGAGCTCAAGAAAGATATAGATGACCTGGAGCTGACATTGGCCAAGGTGGAAAAAGAAAAACATGCCACTGAGAACAAAGTGAAGAATCTGACTGAGGAAATGTCATCCCTTGATGAAAACATAATGAAACTCACCAAAGAGAAAAAAGCTCTACAAGAGGCTCACCAGCAAACACTGGATGACCTTCAAAGTGAGGAGGACAAAGTAAATACATTGACAAAAGCAAAAGCTAAGCTTGAACAACAGGTGGATGACCTTGAGGGCTCATTGGAACAAGAAAAAAAAATTAGGATGGACTTGGAGCGTATCAAGAGAAAAATAGAAGGAGATGTGAAACTGACTCAGGAGAGTGTAATGGACTTGGAGAATGACAAACAGCAACTAGAGGAAAAACTTAAAAAGAAAGACTTCGAAATTAATCAGCTGAATGGAAAGATTGAAGATGAGCAAACGGCTTCAGCACAGTTGCAGAAAAAATTAAAAGAAAATCAAGCGCGAATTGAAGAACTGGAGGAGGAGCTGGATGCGGAGCGTGCGGCTCGTGCAAAGGTCGAGAAACAACGATCTGATATTTCTCGAGAACTGGAGGACATCAGTGAGCGCCTAGAAGAGGCAGGTGGGGCCACATGTGCTCAGGTAGAACTCAATAAAAGGAGGGAGGCAGAGTTTCAAAAATTGCGCAGGGACCTTGAGGAAGCCACCCTTCACCATGAGGCCACCACTGCCTCCCTTCGGAAGAAGCATGCAGACAGTGTGGCTGAACTAGGGGAACAAATTGACAATTTGCAAAGGGTCAAACAAAAGTTAGAGAAAGAAAAAGTTGAATTCAAGTTGGAATTGGATGACCTTTCCTCGAACATGGAGAGTGTGGTAAAGGCCAAGGTAAATCTTGAAAAGATGTGCCGTTCACTGGAAGATCAGATGAATGAGCATAGGTCAAAAGCTGATGAAGCCCAGAGAGCACTGAATGATATGTCTACCCAGAAAGCCAAGTTGCTGACTGAAAATGGGGAACTTGGACGACAAATGGAGGAGAAGGAATGTCTGATTTCCCAACTCACTAGAGGAAAGACCTCCTACACCCAGCAACTTGAAGACCTGAAAAGGCAACTTGAGGAAGAGGTGAAAGCAAAGAGTGCTCTTGCTCACGCTGTACAGTCAGCCCGTCACGATTGTGACTTGCTAAGAGAGCAATTTGAAGAGGAACAAGAAGCTAAAGCTGAGCTCCAAAGGGCATTATCCAAGGCCAATACAGAGGTAGCAACATGGAGGGCAAGGTATGAGACTGACGGAATTCAGAGAACGGAGGAACTGGAGGAAGCCAAGAAGAAACTTGTACAAAAATTGCAAGAAGCAGAGGAAGCAGTGGAAGCAGTGAATGCAAAGTGTTCTTCTCTTGAGAAAACAAAACATCGTCTGCAAAATGAGATTGAGGATCTGATGCTGGATCTTGAACGGTCAAATGCAGCATCTGCAGCCCTGGACAAAAAACAGAGATCCTTTGACAAAGTCATTGCAGAGTGGAAACAGAAGTATGAAGAGTCACAATGTGAGCTTGAGGGAGCACAAAAGGAAGCCCGCAGCTTAAGTACAGAGCTCTTTAAACTGAAGAACTCCTATGAAGAAACGCTAGATCACCTTGAGACTGTCAAGAGGGAAAACAAGAATCTACAGGAGGAGATCTCAGACTTAACAGATCAAGTGTGTGAAGGACGAAAGAGTAATCATGAGTTAGAAAAACTAAGGAAACAGCTGGAACAGGAGAAAGCAGAGTTGCAGTCTGCACTTGAAGAAGCTGATGCTTCAGTCGAGCATGAAGAAGGTAAGATCCTACGAGCTCAGCTGGAGTTCAACCAGATGAAGGCAGATGTTGAGCGCAAGATAGCTGAGAAGGATGAGGAAATGGAACAAGCAAAAAGAAACTACCAGCGTATGGTTGAATCCTTGCAGGCATCTCTTGAGGCAGAGACTAGAAGCCGTAACGAGGCCTTAAGAGTAAAAAAGAAGATGGAGGGAGACCTTAATGAAATGGAAATCCAATTAAGCCAGGCCAACAGACAGGCAGCTGATGCCCAGAAGCAGCTGAAGATGATCCAGTCATGCTTAAAGGACACTCAACTCCAGCTGGACGAGACACTTCACAGTAATGATGATCTCAAAGAAAACACTGCCCTGTTGGAGCGCAGACACAACCTGATTCAAGCAGAACTAGAAGAACTGAGAGCAGTGCTGGAACAAACAGAGAGGTGTCGCAAACTAGCTGAACATGAACTTACTGAAGCAACTGAGAGGATGCAACTCTTACACTCCCAAAACACTAGCCTCATCAACCAAAAGAAAAAGCAAGAATCTGATCTGCTACAGTTGCAAAATGAAATGGAGGAGCTAGTGCAAGAGAATCGCAACGCAGAAGAAAAGGCAAAGAAAGCCATTACTGATGCAGCTATGATGGCCGAAGAGTTAAAGAAGGAACAAGACACTAGTGCACACCTTGAAAGGATGAAAAAGAACATGGAACAGACCATTAAGGACCTACAGCACCGTCTAGATGAAGCAGAGCAAGTAGCAATGAAAGGAGGGAAAAAGCAGCTACAGAAAATGGAGGCACGTATCCGTGAGCTTGAGAATGAGTTGGATGCAGAGCAAAAGCGAGGTTCAGAGTCCACTAAAAGTGTGAGAAAGTATGAACGACGCATAAAGGAGCTGACTTATCAGACAGACGAGGATCGCAAGAACCTGGCAAGACTGCAAGACTTAGTGGACAAGCTACAACTTAAAGTAAAATCTTACAAACGTTCTGCTGAAGAAGCCGAGGAACAGGCAAATGCCAACATGGCCAAATTACGTAAACTGCAGCATGAGCTGGAAGAGGCAGAGGAGCGGGCAGACATTGCAGAATCTCAAGTAAACAAGCTGCGTGCAAAAACTAGAGATGGTGTGCCTGGAAAGAAATCTCAGGATGAGTAATGTGTCTTGAGTAGTTGTGTAATCTCACCTAGATTTGTTTGTTCACTAGTTTTAAGATTAGTACCTGGAATCCCTCTAAAGGATTAAACATTAGTCAAACCATAAATGTGACCCTGGACCACAAAACCAGTCTTAAGTCGCTGGGGTATATTTGTAGCAATAGCCAAAAATACATTGTATGGGTCAAAATTATTGATTTTTTTTTATGCCAAAAATCTGTAGGATATTAAGTAAGGATCATGTTTCATGAAGATATTTTGTAAATTTCCTACTGCAAATATATTAAACTTAATTTTTTATTAGTAATATGGATTGCTAAGAGCTTCATTTGGACAACTTTAAAGATGATTTTCTCAATATGTAGATTTTTTTTGCACCCTAAGATTCCAGATTTTCAAATAGTTGTATCTTGCCCAAATATTGTCCAATCTCAAAAAAACCCTTATGACTGGTTTTGAGGTCCAGGGTCACAAATATAACTAAAAAAAATAAAATAACATAAAAAAAAAAAACAATGGAAACAATAATCAATAAATAATTTTTCTAATAATAATAAAAAAAACAAATAAAAACTGAAGTAAAATTAAATTACAGAATCTCATTCTTGTGTTTATCACACCACATGACATGTCAACATCAATTGACAAAGAGTTATACGTATATATAAAGACAAAAGAGACAAGACTTATTAGTTATCCCATTTATTTTCACATATTTTAGCTGACCAAAAGCAATTGGTAAATTGGTTGAGGCCAACCACTTTTCAAATGGGAGCAGCACAGAACAGTTTTTTATACAAAAATAGGACAAACATTTTATCAGATTCAGTACAGTTCCATCTGTTCAGCAACAGCAGTAACAACAAACTTGAAAAAAAAAGAAAACTATTCAAATTAAAACCACTTTAGTACTTCTACAACCAATCTAACTCCGTAACATACAGTTTACATCTCTCACAGATATCACACAAAACATATTTAGTTTTCAATGCATCTGTCTAAACTTCCCTTTTTAATGAAATACTACATACTTACATTTAATACAACATACAATCTGTAACCGTTACAGAAACCTCTTCTGTCTGTTATACACTTCTTTCCCAAGTGTATGTTTTAGTCTCCAACATTCAGTACTTTGAAATCTAACATATGCAAATCCATTTACACATCTTTCTGTATGCTGAGAAAATTCCAGCCTCGATATACACAAGCATAAAATATATTGATCTTACAGTATAATTTAAAAGACAACCCACATGCGTCAGTCAATCAAGAGATGTTACTTAAACACAGCAGATCATTTAAAACACTAATAGCAGTATAGATATAGTTACAGTGGACCTCCAATGGGGCAGATACAACTTGTATCCCAACACTTTAATAAATTACAGAAAACATGCAAATACTGCATTAATTTTGTAGATAATAAACCATTAATTCAGGGAAGAAGACGCTTGGACAAGAAGAGTACTCATAACTTACACTAAGGGGACAGAATTTGATCAGTCGGACAAAAAGCTTTGGTTCATTCTCTTTCTTAGTACACCAGTAACCAAATGAATTCAAGCGAATACATTTCAAGTAGACGATATCAACAGTTTCTCAGACATCACATTATTGATTTAGAAACTTGGGAACATTGGCAAATGTAATTTGGTGTCTACCATATTCATTGCACAGCTTTAAAAGGGCCAAGATATAGTAACCTTTTAGGCAATTTCACCAGCAGCTTCCACTAAAAGGAGGTTCTCACTCCTCAGATTAAAACATCATAATAACAAAGACTATATTCTCCAGTGCAGGAATCATATTTGTCTATGTCTGGGTGGGGTTGACAGTACAAATTTAATCGTATGTCCAGGGTATTAACTTAGTCAGGGTAGAGGCCATATTAGATTAGATGCAAACAAAAACAAGGCTGAGAAGGACCTTGGTAACTACCTTTCCAAAAAGCATCTTTCCAGTGGACTAAAACCTCTGGAAACACAATATAACCTTAAGAAGACACAACCTACATCCAATAGGCTATACGTCTACACATTACAGCCTCTTTTCATTCACATCAACTGGTGTCCACCCTAACTAAACTTGATGTATGCTTGGGAAGATTTGTTGAGACAATGGTTTCTCTTCAGTGTAGCAATAATTTGCAACGTCAAAGCAAGTTTTTCTAGTTCTGCCAAGTAACCACAAAAGGAGCTGTTGACTACATCAACATCGAAATTCTTACTTTCAGAGGTCGGATTCTTTCAGCTCTCGTAAGGCAGACACAGGGAACGTGTTTGTTAAATATCATTGAATATAAAAAATATATTTACAAATGCAGAGCTCAAGTCAGTGTACAGATAGAAAGGTTGTGCAATTCCGTTTACAGTGGACAGATGTGCTCACTGCACAGCAACTGTTCGTTTAGTAACAGGTCAGCCATGATTTGGGAAGTGCTACGCTTCAAGCTAGTTGATATCCCAGCGAGATGAGGTTACTCACAGACTGGATGGTTGCGCTTGCTGCTGCAACGGCGCGTGATGCGGACCTGGAGCAGCTTCGCAATCTTTCGGACCGTCGTCCGGACGGACATACAAGAGGAAGAGGGTGACCGTCGCGAAAGTGGCTGCGTTAACTGGAAAAGCACGTAAAAGAGTGGAAGTAAGTCCGCGCGTGAAAACCCGCCAACCTTCGCGCTGGATGCTCTTCCTCGTGCAGTCCATGATGCTGCTGTACTGGTACTTTCCGCCGACCCCGTCGGCCTGGAGCCGGGATTTTATCACGTCCACCGGGTACGTCGAAAGCCAGGATGCGATTCCCGACATGCCTCCGGCGAACAGCAGTTTGGGAATCATGTACGGGTCCTCCGGCTCGCATCCCAGTGAACGCGTCAGGAGGTCGTACGCGAGGAAATAAACGCCGAAGCCCGGTGTCTCCCGGATAAGAGTCGTAACCATTCCCCGGTTGACTCCCCGTAAACCCTCACGCTGATAAATGCGAGCCAAGCAGTCCAGCGAGTTTTTGTAGACCTTCCGAGAGGACGATTTTTTCTCGCCCGTTCCTTGCATCTGCATTTGGGTCTTGGCCAGTTCCATCGGGCAGCAGATCACGCACTGGATGGCGCCGGCCGCTGCTCCGGCTAGGAACTGGTTCATAGGTGTATCCTCACTCAACATGCGCATGGTGTTGCCTTGAACACCAAAGACGATGGCGTTGATGAACGTCAGGCCCATCATGGGCGACCCAATCCCTTTATAAAGGCCAAGCATCTGCGGAGAAGGTGAAGAAAAGTGATCCAAGCTGAAATTATTTACATCCATAAATGCAAAGATATCAAAGACAGCACCAGAGGTGTCAAAACATTTTTTTTTATCATTTTATGCCATATCAGCATTGACGACTATATTCATGGCAATCGATAATAATAAAATATACAAGTCTTAAGAACTATACTTTAATGACTTGTGTAAAAGAATTTAACAACATTTTACAAACTGTAAAAACGTAACGAAATAATATATAATTAAATAATAAGTATTAATAAAGTACAATATAAAATGAAATGAAAGTTAAAGAGAAGAACATAAAACCACTGAAGTTTTCACTCACTGACTCTTGACGTATGATGGACTGGAAACAATGAAAAGTCCCTCTGTAAAGTGGTTTATCCACACTCTGGACCTGAAGACGAACCTACAGGAGAGACAACCTGATTACTACAAGCCCATGATAAAAAGAGCTCGTACTTCAGAGTATCTTTTGAATATGGAAACAGCTGAAATGCCGTTGTGGTTTAGTGATTGAAAAACAGCGCTGGTTGCAGCCTAGTTTTAAACCTTGCAAGAATTGATTCAATAACACATTTACTGTAAGTCACTTGAAAGAAAAAGAAATATTAAAAAAAAAAGTATAAACCTGTAAAAAATGCTATGCATTACAGCCTAAAAATATAAACCATTAAAAAACAATGGCATATTATCAATCAATTATTTCTCTATTAAGTTCTTCCAAGTAGGGCCTAAATATTCAACACAGTAAACAGAATACAAAACAAAATAAATAATAAATAAACAATTATAACAAACACACAAGTGACAAAAATATTAGTTTGTTGTTTTACTTTTTTTACAGCAGTATTAATAATTCAAATCAGAAAATTAATTACATTGATAATTATTTCAATAAATCACTCACCCTCAAATTTTTTTTTAAGTTGGCAATGTATTTCCTTTAGTTGGAAATACATTGGAGAAATCAGTGTTAAAGCATTAAATAAATTTAATTCATTTCACACTAAATTAATAAATAATAAAATTGTAAAAGCAGTGACATTAAAAAATATCATTAAAACTTTAATACATTTCAAATTATTAAATAAATGTTCCAACTTAGTGAGTGTGTGTGTGTGTGTGTATATATATATATATATATATATATATATATATATATATATATATATATAAAACACAAATGTAATATAAATATAAATAAACATAGTTAATAGCGTCACTACTTTTAGTTATTATTTACCCTGTGAGCACAGAACTAGTATGATGTGCTTTCACTGAAGTCATTTTTAAGTCACAGGGTTCAGCATGAAATGGATAGGATGGAGTAAAGTGTCACGACAGAAACAAGCTCCCTGCGTTAAACATCAGCCAAAAATAGCAATGATAAGTGTTTGCTCGCTTGTTTTAAGAGAGTTTCTAAGAAATCAACAGCCGGTTCATATGACAGATTTGCTCAACCTATGTGCAGCGAAAGCACTTGCACTCGAACAACACGAGTCAATGATTACTAACCTTAACCGTGTCAAAAGGATGTCCGACGAGGACCCCGGCAGCACCTGGACAGAAAAGAGAATTATATGAGTTTGTAGTGCTTAACTATTGAACAATATACACTGTATACCTAAAGAAACCTGTTTGCGTCACCTAATAAAAATGTTTTAAAAGGTAATTGCAATTTTTCTCAAAATTATGACCTTTTCTCTGAATTCTTAGTTTACAATTCCAAAAACGTCTTGCTTGATTCTGAGTTACGGCTCGCGGTTCTGAGTTTACGGCTCGCGGTTCCGAGTTTACGGCTCGCGGTTCCGAGTTTACGGCTCGCGGTTCCGAGTTTACGGCTCGCGGTTCCGAGTTTACGACTCGCGGTTCTGAGTTTACGACTCGCTGTTCTGAGTTTACGACTCGCTGTTCTGAGTTTACGACTCGCTTTTCTGAGTTTACGAATCGCTATTCTGAGTTTACGAATCGCTATTCTGAGTTTACGACTCGCTATTCTGAGTTTACGGCTCACGATTCTGAGTTTACATCTCACTATTCTGAGTTTACGACTCGCTATTCTGAGTTTACGACTCGCTATTCTGAGTTTACATCTCGCTATTCTGAGTTTACATCTCGCTATTCTGAGTTTACGACTCGCTATTCTGAGTTTACGACTCGCTATTCTGAGTTTACGACTCGCTATTCTGAGTTTACGACTCGCTATTCTGAGTTTACGAATCGCTATTCTGAGTTTACGAATCGCTATTCTGAGTTTACGACTCGCTATTCTGAGTTTACGAATCACTATTCTGAGTTTACGGCTCGCGATTCTGAGTTTACATCTCACTATTCTGAGTTTACAACTCGCTATTCTGAGTTTACGACTCGCTATTCTGAGTTTACGAATCGCTGTTCTGAGTTTACATCTCACTATTCTGAGTTTACATCTCGCTGTTCTGAGTTTACATCTCGCTGTTCTGAGTTTACATCTCGCTGTTCTGAGTTTACGACTCGCTATTCTGAGTTTACATCTCGCTATTCTGAGTTTACGAGAGTTTACATCTCGCGCTATTCTGAGTTTACATCTCGCTATTCTGAGTTTACATCTCGCTATTCTGAGTTTACGACTCGCTATTCTGAGTTTACGACTCGCTATTCTGAGTTTACATCTCGCTATTCTGAGTTTACGACTCGCTATTCTGAGTTTACGACTCGCTATTCTGAGTTTACGACTCGCGGCTCTGAGTTTACATCTCACGGTTCTGAGTTTACATCTCACGGTTCTGAGTTTACGACTCGAAATTCTGAGTTTATAGCTTTTTTTTCTCAGAAAACATCTTGCCTTTCTGAGTTTCTGATTTCCTACACTTGAATGCTGTATTGCCCCATGACCACATTTAGTACTGAATTTAGCATAAAACTGTTGTAAGCACAGCTGTATATGAACAACAGAGTCACTTCTAGGATCTTCAGTGTTTTATTTCCATCTTTTTGGATTCAGCACAACAACACACTGAATCACTGATTGGCAGACACTGAAAGATGCTAATGTAGGACTGGAAATCTCACAGGAGATCTATCTGAGTATCTCACAGGGTATTACATATCAGCAGTTACTGCTCCATTTCAAGGAGACCAATGACAGATCCACATGGCTGGACGCACATGTGCTCGGGCTGATGGAAGTCAGCCTAGACCGAAGGCGTTGGTCCGTCCTGACCAATCAAAACATGTCCTTTGCTACAGACTCAAGTCGTCAAATGAAACAAGAGCTCACTTAAGTGAAGATACAGTAAAGGCAAAGAGCAGCACTAAGTGACATACAGAATATATTCACAATATATTTGCTGTTGATACAAAAATTTGACTTGATAAAAATGTAATTCTGAAAGTGTTTAGACAGATATTTTAATAGTCAGTAATTTTGATTATATCACTATTTATTATTGAATATTGTTACATTGGTGCACATAAAAAGATTAAATATCATTATTACTTGTGTTGTTCATTTGAAAAACAGCATGCAAAACATGCCTTGTTTATTTTTTTGTTTACTGATTTAATAACTTATTTTTAAACCAATTAAAACAGATTTTAAACCAACTTTTATATTTGTTATCGATTATATATATATATATATATATATATATAATGATAAACAATATAAACAATATATAAGATTTGTATACATACACACACACACACATATAGTAAATATATAAATATATAAAAAATAAGATATATAAACATACATTAGTATATGCATCTATTTGATTTATTATTGAGTGTGTGTGTGTATATACTCACACTCATAATAAATGACTAAGAAATAATTCATTCATAAAATTTTTTCATAGGTTTTTATATACATATTAGTAGAGGTTGGAAAAAATACTTCAGCTATATTCAAAATTTTCTAGCTCTAGTTCATTTACCATTGAAAATATGACAAGCCACATAATCAATCATTCATTCATAAACAGGGAAACATAAACTGTGGCTTCTCCCCTATGACGCACTGGGCTCATAATGACACCTGTGATCCAAATTTTTGAAGCACTGTGTCTTCACATCTGTAATATGAAACACGAGCCGGTAGGAGCTTTGAGAGAGATGTGGCCCTGTCCCATGGCTGGGATTGGCTCCCGCAGGGGTGTGTGCGACGCCTCTGCGTTTGATGGGACATGAACAGGCATTTAGGAGGGAGTTATTCTGGGCTCTTTTGGGAAACAGATTTCACAGCAGCTCATGCATGACTGTTACTCGCACAAGAGAATAGGACGACTTCAAGGAGGCTTGTGGGTGGCATATTCAATTCAAATCAATCACTCTTGCCATTCTGTACACATTTGAAATATTTATATCCCATTTCATATTCAAACAATCTGTCCGAGGTAATCTAGCTTGTTTGCTATGCTGAAGACCTGATATTCAGATTTGCATAATCAATAACTGATTATTAAACTTTCACCTTTAACTACTACATTGATTACAGACTGTTGATCTGACTAGTTGAGCGCTTATTTGTGACCACAATGCAATAGAATTTATAAAGAAACCTGAATAATTGTATTCAAACTGTATCATGTGCAAGCGAAACCTGTTCAAATTAGTTGTAGAAAACATGGGTACTCCATAAATACTGCAACATCATCTGTCAATCAAACAAAAAATGTAAACAGCCTAAACAGTGTTTTGGCTTAAACTGGTTTCCGCCACAGGATAAAGATAAATAAACAAATAAATAGGTAATTGTGGCTCTCACAACTTTTCTCACATATAATTTTTATATAATCTAAAAACTGTGAGTTATAAACACAGTTTTAAGAAGAAATATCCAAAGTGTGAGATATAAACTCGCAACACTGAGATAAAAAAATATTCAAAATGATCCTGTTCATATTTCGTTTCATTCCGAGAAAAAAAAGCCAGAATTGTGAGAAAGAAAGAAAGAAAAAAAGAAAGGAAAAACGTGAGGAAAAAAGTAGCAATTACTTACTAAACAAGCTTTTCCACCACAAAGAAAAAGGCTGACACTGTAACCAAATTTAGAACATCAATCATCTAGAAGCAGTAAATCAGTCACAATGTAACATTCTTTACTTCAAAGGCGGCAGAGCAGACTTCCATCACGTGACTCAACCACCTCAACATACCCTCACTAACAACAAACTGAATATAAAACCAGAACAGACTGAATATAAAACCAAAAGCTAAAAAAAAACATAGATAGATAGATAGATAGATAGATATGACATGATTGCTGATTTCTAATCTTCAATTAGGCTAAATCAGCTCTTTAGCACCTAAATATATATAGATTTATCATGTGTAGACTATTTAAGAAATTCAGCGTGATGTGTCTTCCTGCTCCACTACAAATAATTCAGCATGTGTGAATCGATCTAACCGTGTGAATTACATCCACTAACTTCAAAATAAACTGCGTGACAAATTACTGCACTCCAACCGTGTGAACGCGCGGGCGGAGTCTGAATGTAAAGGTACAGTCGGTGTTTGATATAGACCCTCTTAACCAGCTTAACTAAGTCCTAATCTAGCAGACACGCATTTACTGTACTCTACTGTACTGGTGGAAGTGTCTTACCTCCCATGCATCCAGCAAGGAAGTCCATCACTGCTTCAAGTTGACAGAAGCAAGCGTTGCTTTAGATGAGATGATGGAGCTCAGACCGGTTTTGTAGAGTTAGCTCGGTTTTAGTCGAGCTGGTTAGTTCCTCCGGCCTGTCCTGTGGTAAGTCTTCAGGTTGTGGTGATGCGGTGTAGCGGTAAGGCAGCTGGCAGGTCGAGTCTGCGCCGACTGTAAGTCACTAATCGGGTCCTAGTGGAAAATTTCACCTCTTAGCTTGTGTCCCACCTGCTGTGTGCACTGGCTGTATTTGTGTAGCGGGTTCTGGATGGATGGATGTCGGTGAGGAGGTGTGTGTGCACGCGCCCAATCGCGACCCGCGGATTTAAAAAGGATTCCTGTTCCTCCTTGCTTTTCCGGGTTCGCTGCTTACGAATTTTACTACGGCGAAGACGCGTTCACAAGTCAGGGCTTCGCTATTGGATGGTTACCGAGAACGTCATCGCTAGGTTTTTTTTAAATATTCAGTAGTCTCGCCAAACCATAGGCGGTTGAGCTAATTAATATTCATGACGCGCCTTCGCCGTAGTAGCTCAGGCCTCGGGGAGTCCGACTCGGTGAAGTGAATCGGTTCGTTCGGATGAATCGATTCGATCGAACAATTCATTTCGGTTTTTGCTCAGCAAACCCAGAGCACACGTACATCTGCAAGATGTCTGATAAAGATCGCATCTGCTGTGTGCAAACATCTGATAGACGTCTTAAAGATGTCAATTTTACATCTTAAAGACATCTTCTAAACGTCTATATATATTTAGATGTAAATGCAGACGTCAAATAGACGTCTCCGTGACATATCAGGTTTCTATTTTAGATAGATAGACAGACATAAAATAGACCTTTATTTATTATTTATAGCCTATTAAAGAGATACAATAAAAAAAACTCAGCTCCTGTGTGATGTGGCTTCCTGCTCCACTATTTAAATTATGAATCCTATCCATCAAAACTTGTAAATTATTTTAGTGACATATAACAAAATTGCTCCTTTTTTGTAGATAAATAAATATTTGGCACAATACTGCTGTTGCCGCTATATTTTCAAGATCATAGTTCTGTTAACTGTTAGTGACTCGCGAATCGACTCAATAGAATCTTTCAAAAGGAATCGGGTCGAAAAAGATTCATTGCACTCGTAATTTCTCTTCCGCGTTGCATCAGCTTGTTCGTGCTGTTTAGGGTCCAAAAGCGAATACTGCAATGCGCGTGCGATTAAATCGACTCGGTCTGGCATCAATCCGAACTAATTAAATAAAGGTTTATTCATCAAATGCTATACCATACAGAATGCAACTAATCACCTGTCATGAGCTTGCAGAATAGAAATACCAAAATGACCAGTTATAAGTCACATAGAGACGATCAAATAAATGCACGTCAATAAAAATCAAGGAGGTAATTACTGCTTTTAAATAAGAGCATGGATAAACAAGCTGGTGCAGTTGCACAAGAACCACGTGAGAGTGAGGGACTGTTACAAAAGCACTAACGCAGATCAAAAACACCAGCAACCTTCACTGGAGCACAACAGTGTTATTATTTATCAGAAACTATGATAATAATGTCATAGAAGGAATAGACGATGCATTATAGACCGATTCCTCGCAGGATCAGTTGGAGGTACATTTCAAAGGCTGTTGTTTGTTTGGTTAAATTCTCTGTTATTTTAATTAATTATTTTTTTTTGTAGAGAGATTTGAGAGAAGACCTACTGTATACAGTATGCTGAATGTTTTTGATACTAGAGTCTTTGCTGCAGGGTGAACTCTACTTTTTTTTTTGCATAAAAGCAAATTAGTGCACATCAGTAGTATGTTTATTAAAAATAAAAAAAACTAAATGTAATCTTTTTTTATTTAATTAGAAAAACAGCAAAATTGTAGGTCTTCATTGGGCACAATCCTTTTGTTGAATGATCCACAGCATATAAAAAAGTCAATTTTAACTGGAACAGAAATTTTGGATTAAGAAAATAAAAAATACATAAAAATGAATAAAATCTAATTATTAATCTCTTAATTTAATAATGATAGATCTTCATGGAAAATCCTTGTGTTGAATGAAGCACAGAATTAAAATTTTTTTTATTAAATATATTAATAGGAAAGAAATTGGAAAAAGAAAAAAATCGTAAGAGAAAAGTAAGTTTGACTTTAAAAAATAAACTAACTGAAATCTAATTATTAATCTCTTAATTTAATTAGAAAAACAGTGATGTTAGGTCTTCATCAGGCACACATCCTTGTGTAGAATGATTGCAAATTGGAATTAAGAAAAATAGGATTAATGGAAAAAAAATGAAAGAATAAGTTTAATTAAAGAAAAATAATTCTAATCTATTTCTTTATCATTATAATTATTTATATATATATATATGTGTGTGTGTGTGTGTGTGTGTACATACATAATTATAATTATAAATGAAGTTCAACTTGACTTGAATCACTAATCTTTATTTATTTCTAATTGTAATTTAATTATTCATCTCTAATCGCTTTTAATCTCTTAATTAAATTAAAAACAATAATGTTAGGTCTTCATCAGACACAAATCCTTGTGTTGAATGAAGCACAACAATTCTGTGTTCATTTTAATTGCATACAAAAAATAGGATTAATATGACAATACAAATACATAAATAAGACAAAAATTGTATTTAAAAAAAATACAAATCTTAAATTATTTAGAAATCAGCTAAAACGTTAGATCTTAATTAGGCACAATCCTCATGTCTCCATTGATCGGATTCCCACAGAAGATTATGTGAAGGATTCTTTATAAACAATACGTTTGAACATGTTTCAGTTCATAGAAAACATTTGTAACCTCTTTTCCTCAAGGCAAATAAACACATTTAGTTATTGACACTTCAGAAGATTGATATTGGTGTGTGTCGTACTCGAGTGCATGTCATTCATCACATATTGCAGGACAAACTGTTCTGGTGTGCTGTTGTTGTGTTCCAGGAGCATGTGGTGTACACTTATTCCAGCCAATCACGCATTATTATTATTAAGTGCCACATTAGATCTGGCTCATGACTTAAGACATGCATTGCTGTAAAAGCATCTGGCACTGCATTGTAACCACCGTTAAAAAAGAAGGGGTACGAAACGTACATTTACTTCATGTTTTATGATTAATGCACCTCCACATTTGAATGATTCCTCAAATCTGTATGTTTACTGAGTAATTAAAGCTAATACCATAGAGATACAGATTTTATTTATATTTTGAATTAGTTTTATTTGTATATTTTCTGGTTTTGTTTTAATTTCAGTTCAAGTGTTAGTGATTTAGTTTTTGTCATTTGTATTATTATTAATTTAAATGTTTATATACTTAATTTTTTCATTTCAATTTTAGTTATTTTAATACATCAAGTTAAACTAAATTAAAATGAGACTAGATGAAATAAGTTTACTTTTTTATAATTTTTTTTTTTTAATTTAAATAATGTTTCTTATGCCTTTAGTTTTACTTTAATTAACTAAAATAACTAATTTTGCACTGCCACCATAATTCATATATCCAAGAAATCATCTTTTTTTCTTTCTTATTTTTTTTTAGGAACCTATGGAATCTGTTTCTGCCACTGAATAAAAAATAATAATAATAAAAACAAAAGGTTATTGCGACTTTTCATCACACAATTCTGACTTTTTTTCTCAGAATTGTGAAATATAAACTTATAAAGTTAAATTTTGAGGGGGAAAAAAACACTGATATGTTCTCAAAACTGTGAGTTTATATCACACATTTCTTACTTTATTGCTCAGAATTGCGAGTATCTCATAATTTTGACTTTATAACATGCAATTGCGAGTTTGCATCACGCAATTCTGAGAAAAATGTCAGAATTGTGAGATAAAAAGTCGCAATTACTTTTTTTATTGTTTTATTTAGTGGCGGAAACAGACTTCCATAGGAACCCGCCATCATTTGAACTTCCAGCAACACAATAAACCATCAAAAATGCATTCATATCTCTTTTGGAAAACACAAAAGTTTAAGCTATCCACCTTATTTTTGACGTAAGAGCGGCGTGGCGTTTTATAACTCGTATGCGAAACAGCTCGTTCCTACCAGATGTCAGACAGACGTTTCGAAGATGTCTTTAAGATGTTTATGATATAAAACTGACATCTTAGAGATGTCTTTCAGATGTTTGTACACAGCAGATGCTTTCCAGATCTTTAACAGACCTCTTGCAGATGCATGTATGCTATCTGTGCTACGTCTCCAATATCTCTTCATCTGGAAAGCATCTGCTGTTTATAAACATCTGATAAACATCTCTAAGATGTCAGTTTTACATCATCAGGAGCAGCACAGGTCTGAGATCTGCCAAAGTTTTAGAAATCCAAACAATAGTCGTGGTTTTGGTGCCTTTTAATGTGTCGTGTCAACCGATCATCTCTTCTTTACTACTAGTTACAGCAGCAAATAAACATGAATGAACATCAGAAGGTGTTGGATTAATGTTTTAACCACGAAAAGACTAAAATCGCTTGTAAACAACGTCACGTTACTATACATTTACCTTAGGAAGACCGTTCCGTGTCCATTAACTTCATAGCTTCTGATAAATTGGTATATTCCCAGCTACTTTATTCCCAACTTTTCTAAAACATTAAAAAAAAAGGGGAAAAAAAGGACGTTTTGAAAGTTCAGAGAACATTCCGAAGTTTTCACTTAATGGGAATGTTAGTAAAATTTACTCTGAACATATTTTTGTTGTTTATTATCTATATATATTTAAATAATTATTCACTATTTAATGTATGTTTGAATAAATCCGTCATGAAAATGAGTTTTTATTACTGCCACCACTGTTTAAACAACAAAGTGTGCAGAAACAATGACATTAAAATACCTTCTATGCAATTTCAGTATTTATATGCAACCCAGATTCTGAGTCGATTATTAAATGGATTTGATTGATTAATTGATTATTAAAGTTTAATATTAGAATGATTTTTGAAGGATCATGTGACACTGAAGACTGATGCTGAAAATTCAGCTTTGATCACAGAAATAAATGACATTTTACTATATATTCACACATTTTAAATTGTAATAAAAATGTTTTCATCACTTTACGTGTATGTTTTATTAATAATCACACTTGTGTTTCTTGGTTTCAGTGAGATGAGATGTACTGTAAATGATCCAAACATATAATGCAGTGATTGAGAGATGAAGAAATAAAGGCTCCTCAGAAGATGTGAGATGTTCTGGAGGCTTGTGAAGATCATTCCTCCGCTGAGGAGCAGTGAAAGTAAAGCTTCTGGAAACAAACGCTCCTCAAAAGATCCTGAGGATCAGATTTGAGACTCTAAAACATGATTGATGGAGAATCAAGTAAAGCTGAGCTGCTTCATCCAGTAAGAGTTCATCTGGAGATATTACTGCAGTTATTCTGACCTTTACTTGATCAAAATCACTCAAGATCTGACACGAGCTGAAGCTGGACGCTTGTACAGTTACACTAAAAGAGCTTTGAGTTGATAAAACTCTCAATCAGAGACAGAAGAGATTGAGTGTGAAACAGTAAAGTTTGAGGCTGTAGAAAGGCTTTCTAGAGTTAAACGTGTGTGTATTGATGTTGTCAGAGTGGACAATGATTGCACTATTAATGCACGTGATTCAGATGATTGTGCTTTTGTATTGGAAACGTGTATTTAATTTGCCTGGTTAATATATTTCTCATAAAACCTCTTAAGGATGTCATATTTTACCCCAAAATCAAAAGAGTAAAATTTATTTTCTTTAAATGAAATATTTTGCACAACATATTTTGTACAGCCTTTAATCAATTAGAATAAGAATAAATGTGTTGGCATTAATGGAGAATAATTAAAATGACAGAAAATACTATTTTATTCTTTCTGCTTTAAGATTCAGAGTTGCTGTTTCTTACCAATTTTTTTATTTATTTTTTGATAGATAATATATGTTATTATGAAAAAAAAAAAAAAAAAAAAAAAAAAAAAGATATATATATATATATATATATATATATATATATATAATATATATATATATATATATATATAGATATATATTTCACTTAAAGAAAAGGAAAATAATGTCATAAAATAATCTCACAATGCAAAAAATAAATAAATAAATAAAATAATAATAATAATAACAACAGAATCCTAAAAATAAGCTTAATTTCCTATAAATGAAATATAATTTCTAATTCCTTCATTTTCTATTATAATAAAGAAGTATTATTTAGACAACCACACTGAACCAAAATGGTAAAAGTAACACTGAAATAAAAAATAAATAAATAAAACTTTAACTAAAATTAAAACTATATTAGTATCTTAACGATACTGAAATAGCACTGGTTTACATACAAAGCATGTTTCAAAATAACAAGTCTACTTTAATGATTACAAATGTTTTAATGATTGTAAATAATTTAATGAGTAATATTTAATCATGTTAATGCAAATAATGCAATAATTTAAATGACTTAAAAAATAATAATAGGCTTCCAATGGTCAAGAAATGTAAAGAAATTATACATTAGTGATTTCATGGAAATTAATCAAATCTTAAAACCTCATGAAATGTCTAAAATATTGGTTTAATCACACTATATACTAATAATTTATAGATAGAAAATAAATGCTGTTCTTTCCATCTCATTAACTAGGTCTTCATCACTACAGGTATTAATCAGTTCATGTTTGTTCATGCTTTAAACCTGCTGGTTAATAGCGCCATCTAGTGGCAGCAGCAGGAAACATAGCTGTCAGTCTTGATTAAACTATTTAAGATCATGTCACATGAAAAGTACTTTAATGTACTTTAGTGGTGTTTGTGCGAAATTGACCTATTTTATCACTGGACTTATTAAAACACTAATAACTGCTTATGAAAGTAGCTTTTGTAGAGCTGAGGGCAGGAATCAGACATAAAATCTAAATCTCCAGAGCTAAACAGATCAAATTCTAACCCAATTAATCCCAAACACAAAAAGAAGCCAATTAGAGCGTTCTACATGTGGTTTTGAGAACTATTTGTAAACATAAAATATACATACAAATAACACAACCAAACACACCAATTTCAAATCAGTACCAAATATACTAAATTCAAAGCATCATTTAAAATTAAATTTCCTTTTTATTTCTTTTTTTGTTGTTTTTTTTTGTTTTGTTTTGTTTTGTTTTTTAGGACTTGTTTTTGGGGTTTATGTGTGTGTGTGTGTTTAAATGTACTTTTTATATATTTGTCTATATAGTTTATTTTATTTTATATTATATTATTTATATTATTTTATTACATTTAAATATTTTTTAAAATATATTTTTTGCTTAATTAAATTGTAATTTTTTTTTTATTTTATTTAATGAAAATTAATTTAGTTTAATATTTTAATTTATTTTATATCATATTTGTAATTAAATTAGAATAGATATAATTTATATATATATTATATTATTAATTTTTTTTATACATTTCTAATATTTATTACAATCTTATTAATCATTAATAATATTACTTTTTATTTTTAAATATTTTTAATCTTTTTTTTTTGTTTTGTTTTACAATTTTATGTTTCATTTATAATTTTGCTCTATAATTAGATTAGATACAACTTTATTAGCAGTTCAAATCTAACCAGAAGTGCACATAGTAATATAACATTAAAATAAAAAACACTTGTCAGGTGCTTTAGAATGTTTTTGGCATATGCAATTTAAGCAAGAAGAGTTATTGCAAGAATGAAGAGCTGCTTCTAGCAAAGAATGTGTCAAACAGACATGGTACAAAGCCAAAAAAATCAATTTGAGTACAGCGTTACAAATATTTCCTGTTTAATTGAAGCCAGTTTGTGCATCATGCATTCAGAAGCACTGCATCATCACAATCACGTGCACATTTCTGCTTCTGTCGCACAAACAGCCGTGAAACATTACATGCATGTACATGTAGCTTATCCAGGGATCTAGAAGTGAAGGAACAATCATTTCTAGAAATTAGTAACTCGTTACCACAATAACACCTCAATGTTTCCTTTGTTCTTTTTCTTCTCATAATGAAAGTCTCCTTATGCAACGAAACACTGTGCAATTATGCAAACATCTAAAGAACCTGCTTACGCTCTGGAAACAAAGATGACTAATTTACTCATTTTTTTTTATGCATTCATTTCTGAATCCATAAAAATATCCCTTTGCAATGGCTTCACGCCCCTGAACTGCTGGTCAGTCGAAAGCATTGTTCTGCAGTCTTGCATTAAGACTAATAATAGCTTTAATAGCGCTGTAAATAAGAGTGGATTAAAATGACTGCTAACGGTGTAATTAAAATTCAGTGAACTTGGCAAAACGTGACGCATTTTACAGCCTACAACACACAGCACACTCACGTTTCACAGTCAGCTCCTGCTCGTTTAAGGATTGGATTTGAAAGCAAAGATGAATCATGTGAGACAACAACTTACAGTATATACTGTCAATGCAAAATTATTACAGATTAATGTACATGTAGAATTTGTTACACAATTTTCTGCAGTTAATTCAAGTCTAATTGCTTCAGGTACTTGTTTTTTGTTGATCATTTCAGACGAAGATGTCATATGTTGTTTTTATAAACTTTATACTGTTCAGAAGTTTGGGCTCAAGGATGCATTAAATTGATGAAATTTTCAGCATCATTAAGACACACACACCACACACACATACACACACACTCACCCCCTCACACACACACACACTCTCTCTCTCTCCACACACACACACACACACCTCTCTCCCTGAGCGCAGCTTTCCACACACACACACCCCACAGTCACACACACTCCGTCTCACTCACACACACACACACCACCACACACCCACACACACCACACACACACCCCCACACACACACCCACACCACACACACATCACACACCCACACTCCCACAGGCTGCAGCTTTCACACATATCCCCACACACAGTCACACACACACTCCATTCCTTACACACACACACACACACACTCACCACCCACACACACACACCCACCCCCACACACCCCACCCACCCCACCTCTCTCTCTCTCTCTCTCTCTCTCTCTCTCTCTCTCTCTCTCACACACACACACACACACCCACACCCTCTCTCTCTCTCTCACACACACACACACCCCCACACTCCCCACCTTCCCCACCTGCGCTCTCTCTCTCTCTCTCACACACACACACACACACACACACACACACACACACACACACTCTCTCTCTCTCTCTCTCTCTCTCTCACACACACACACACACACACACACACCCCACCTCTCTCTCTCTCTCTCTCACACACACACACACACCCCCCCCCCATACACACCCTGCCCTTCCTCTCTCTCTCTCTCACCACACACCACACACCACACACACACCCCACACACACACACACACCACCACACACACACCCACACCACTACCCACCCACACCTCCACCCACTCTCTCTCTCTCTCTCTCTCTCACACACACACACCAACACTCTCTCTCACACACACACACACACCCACACCCCCACACCACCCCACACACACCCTCTCTCTCTCTCTCTCTCTCTCTCTCACACACACAAACACTCACACACACACACACACACACACACACACACACTCTCTCTCTCTCTCTCTCACAGTCACACTTTCACACAGACAAACACAGTCACACACACTCACTCACACACACACACACACACACACACACACACACACACACACACACACACACACACACACAGTTAGTTGTTTACCTGTTTGTCAGGCACAGATTTGCCTCAGTCTCCAGGTTATCTCTCTCTCTCTCTCTCTCTCTCTCTCTCTCACACACACACACACACACACACACACACACACACACTCTCTCTCTCTCTCTCTCTCTCTCACACACACACACACACTCACTCTCTCTTACACACTCTCTCACAAACACACTCACACTCCTTCACTCTCTTTCACACACACACTTTCACACAGGCACACACACACAATCCACACACTCTCTCACACACACACACACACACACACACACACACACACACACACACACACACACACCCAATCAGTTTTGTACCTGTTTGTCAGGCACAGATTTGGCCTCAGGTCTCCAGGTTATCCTCTTCTCTATCTCTCTCCCTTCTCTCTTTTAACACAACACACACAAACACAACAAACAAACAAAACAAACACACACACACACTCTCACATACACCAATCTCTCTGCTCTCAAACACACACAGATCGTCTCTCTCCTCTCTCACACCACCACACCCAACACACACAAAACAGTTAGTTGTTACCGGTGTGGTCAGGCACAGATTTGCCCAGTCTCCAGGTTAGCTCTCTATCTCTCTCTCTCTCTCTTCTCTCTGATAGCATGGAGTCTCTCGCTCCAGTGGATCAGAAAGCAGCAGCAGTGTGTAGGTGGAAAGTACGGAGCGTCGCTCGTGTTTCCTCCTCCTCGATCCTCCTCGGTCGACAGAGCGTGTGAGTCGAGTGAGGACGCATTCAGGGGAGAAACAAAACCCAGACCCACACAAAACATCATCTATACTTTCGGTTATTCGGGATCGACTTCCCGGTTCGCTGCCTGGCTTTTCATATTGTTTCCTATATTTTCATCCATTGAACAGGCTGAAGATGTTTGCTCGTTCTCCTGCGTTGTGGCGGCAATATTCCGCTGATCATTCAGCCCAGCGCCGGCCTGCCTCTCGCGCTTTGAGGTGCCTCGCAGTGTTTCTGTCCCGCCTTGAAACAGAGACCCGACACAGAAAACAGCACCCGCCAGAGCCACCACTTGTTCTCGTCCCGGGATACTTTACTCCAGTTCTGTCATTTATTTACACATCCTCCTCTGATATATTCTTCGTAAATCAATGCATTCCTTTAATGCTGTGCTGTAAAACGTGAGTAGCCAAACACCCTTTTCCGCAACCTCAGAATATGTGGAACCTGTTAGGGATTATGTTAAACATGCAAACGTTCTTTAAGGACAGATATTCCGGAATGTATGTGGAATTTAAACTAGTGTGAGTCGTGACAGGGTAGTTCGAGTTGTTAACTAAAAATTATTAAAACTAGTTTAAATGACCCCTTCCCGCTGAAATAAAATAAAAATATAAATATTCGATAAACCTTACAAATTGGAAATAAATAAAATCTCCTTCCACCTAGCTCGTCCCTAATCCCCTAATAAAAACCCTATAAAAAGAAACCGCACTTTAACCACAGCTCCTGAAAATTGTCCTCTTACACCCCCCCTTATCCCCCACTCATCCCCTAAAAAATACCTCTCTTGTTCCCTCCCTCCACCCTGAGACTAATACCTCCCAATATCCTCTTGCTGGTTCCCCTAACCCCTTTCCGTCGCAATGGTTCCCGTCGCCGCTCCCTTCACTAAATCCGCCCTACCCCTAACTCGCCCCTAAAATAAAATATAAATATTCGATAAAACCATCAGTACTAACTGCAATTGCCTCCCCCCCCTACCCCGTGCAATCCCAATACCTCCCCCCTAAATTCCTCCCTTTCCCTTAAAAATTTAAACCCGCGCCCCGTCCCCCCCCACCCCCTCTGCCCCCTCCCCCTCCGCGATCCCCCGCCTGTACTCCCCCACTCCCCCCCCTACTCGCGGCATCCCGCCTCCCCAAGTAAAACAACCTCAAAATACCCCCCTAAAATATAAACTCTACACTTACCCTGTCCAGAATCCCCCCCCCGAACTCTATCAGGTTCCCACGCTTCGTGAAACAAACAACTACAAGAAAATTAGGAATGGTCCTGAACTACCATTAAATCAGTTTCCGCCCACTACCCCTACTCCCTGGAAATAAATAAAACCTTTCACCTTGTTTCCCCCTGCGAACTCAAAACAGGACCTCTGATCTAAAAATAAAAAGTCCTCTTTCACTGGTCCCCTCTCCCCCCTCAAGCTAAACTAAAATATGTAATATTGAAATATTTTCAGTGCCCTACATATGCAACAGAAAAACTCAAGCTAAACTAAAATATGTAATATTGAAATATTGCCTTTGCAACTAAATAAAATAAATTTAATCTTAAGCAGTAAAATTACTAACTGGAAATAAAATAAAACATAAAAAGTCAATTAAGCTGAAAATATTAATATAAAAGCTATTAATACAATTAATAAAAAAGCTCTAAATCGACATACGATAAAAATTATCATCCAAGTCATACTCAGCACTAACAATCCTGAACCTGAAGCTGAACACTACATAAACCTCTAAAACTTAAAAAGTAAAATAAAGCCGAAAATATTAATATTATACTAACAGGAAATAAAATAAAACTTAAAAAGTAAAATAAAGCCGAAAATATTAATATTACTCTCTATAAAAATAAATAAAAAATAAATATTAAAACTAAAAACACTAAATAAAAAAAAAATAAAAAATAAAAATAAAAACAAAAACAAAAATATTAATATAAAAACAAAAAATATAAATATACTCATTAAATTAATCTGTTTCCTAACAAATTACCAACTATCCTAAAATAAAATACTGAAATAAAGCTGAAATAAAATAAAGCCGAAAATATTAATATTACTATAAAAGCTATTCATATAATTAATAAAAATTATAATACAAGTAATACTAAAATAAAATACTGAAATAAAGCTGAAATAAAATAAACTATAAATATTAGAAATTAATATAAATTAAATATGTTTATTAAAATTACTAACTGGAAATAAATAAAAACTAAAACTGAAATAAAAAATAAATATTAAGTTTTAAAAAATAATTTATTTTGTTTCAAGTACATTTTATTTCAAATTCCAAAGATGTGATGGTTTTAAGATTCAGTAAAGTATAATAACAACCCTGCACAACACAATATACACAAAAATATAAAAATTTATATATTTACTTACTTAATTAATTAATTAAATTCACGCAAAATAGCTGATATGATGACTGATATTATAAATCTAGTCTGATGTCATAAAACACAAAAAAAACACTAATAACTGATACATATAGCACTATGTGAATCTTTAACATGATATCATAAATAACTGTACCTTTGGTACTGTAGTCAATAATGCGGGTCATTCACCCAGAAAACACAGCGACTGCCCTCGTTCCCGGGTTTCAGCGCTGCTTTACTCCTACAATTCCCGGGTTTCAGCGCTGCTTTACCCCCACAAGCACAAACACAAACGATGAAACGTATCCATAACAAACACAATTACTCGTTAACATCATACCTGTGTGTTCACTCCAGTCCTGCTGCACAACAAACAACAGAGCTGTGACAGATGAGCATATATGAAAAACACAATGCTTCTGAAACACAGAACAATATTAATCAAGTATGCTAATTGTATCATATATCACTCACTAGAACGTTACATTTGATTTTTTTCTTGATTGATATATATGTTTTATATAATATATTTATTATATAGTTATTCTACTTGTGGACTGTATACAAGACATCATGGGAAAATGTATGGTGAGGGTAATATATATATATATATAGATATATATTATTATTATATTATATATATAATCATAACATACTTGACATACAAATGTTTCATAATTATAGTCTACTGTTAACATTATACAGAGACCACTTTATTAATTAATAAATATATATATACGTAATATATATAAATATATTATATATATATATATATTAATAACAACAATATTTTGTTACTTGAAATAAATAAAAAAAATGTTTGTTTAGTTTAATTTTAAGTACAAGTACCCATAACTAAAACTAAAAACCCTAGACATATAAATTAATATATAGCTATATATAAGCTAACTTGCACAAAATAATTTTAGGACCAAGGTTACTTGAAATAAAAAAAAATCTTAATAACAACATGTTGTTACTTGAAATAAAAAAAAATCTAAAAAAAAACTATATAGCTTGTTTTTAACATATAGTTTGTTTAGTTTAATTTTAAGTACTATTATAACTAAAACTAAAATAAAAAATAAAAAATCAATACAAACCTAATTATACATATTAAAAATAATAATAAAAAAATACAGAAACACATAACAAAATTAATAAAACTTTAACTAAAACTAAAGTGAAAAATAAAAATAAAAAATTAAAACGTTAATAAAAATATATAAATTGTGAAAAACTAATTTTCATAGATAAACTATGTATACTACAATATATAAAAATATAATATAATATTTTCATGTTATTCTCAAACACAGTTTTAGTTCATCAACTGGTAAAACAAAACAAGTATTTCCATTAACTCTTGCACAAATGCCCAGAACAGAAACGGATCAATTTTAACCCATTTGTGTGTTTTAACCCATGAACCTGTAAAGTGCACTGACAGCAAATTTGCTCAGTTTAGTTTGTGACCCGCTGTGACCCCGAGAGAAAACAGCTCCGTGGCCCGGGGCGAGGTCATATTTGGAGAAATGTGTCCCATCAGCACAAGGAAGCGTCTTCAAACAGGTAAAGGTTAACCGCTGCGATGACTATCTGTGTGTTCGTTACATCGAGAGGTTCATGTATTTGATGTTAGCCTTTGATCTGCGCACAAGAACAGACTGTTCTCTGGCTTTCATCACAGCGTTAAGACACTAGAGTGACGCTTCTCAACTAGTTATGGACTCATGGTCATGAGTTTATCTGCCAACCAGAGGCTGAGATTGTAGTTTGGTTCAAATCCTTCAGGGATTTTTCAACGAAACAGATGATATGTGTGTTTTTGTGTGTATGGTGGTAAAATTATAGTCTTAATACATATTTGCACATCAATTCTTCTATTTAAAAAAAAAAAAAAAAAAAAAAAAATCAAATATATCGGATAATTCAGATTAAAACTAAAAGATATTAACAGGATAAATTATTTAAAGGTAAATTTTTATTATCTTTGCTTATATTTCATTTCAAGACTAGAAAAAAATATATAATTTTTTAAGAAAGAAAATTAATTTTCTCATGATATTCACCCTCGCAATCCAGGAAAAAACTCATATTGTACGCTATAATATTTTACATAACCATTTTGTTATTTGAAATGAATTTTAACTAAAATAAAATAACTGAAATAAAATGAAGTATAAAAAAATTTAAATTTTATTCAGCTACCTGCCAAGGCAACATTTTTTATTTTTCAAGTACTAAAATAACTAAAAAGTTTAAAATGTGTAAGACCTATTTAGACATTTAAAGATAATAATAATAAAAATGAAAATATATATATATATTTATAAAAAAATTCTAATGTTGTATGTATACTGTAATATTTTATATACAAATGTAATATATTATATCATGAACGAAAAAGTTGTTACCTGAAATAAACTAAATGTTAACTGAAAAAAAAAATTAAATAAAAAAAAAAAAAAAACATTAAACTTCATTTTGGCTTGCTGCCAAGGCTTCAATTTTATATACTTCAATTTTCAGCACTAAAATAACACACACACACACACACCATCACACACAACACACACACCACAACACACACCACACACAATCACACACACACACACCACACACACAACACCACACAACACAACACACACAATAAAATAATGAAATCTAATTCAAATTATGAAAATTTATATATATATAGACAATAAAAAAAAGAAAAAAAAAAAAAAAAAAACAAAAACTACAAAAAAAATAAAAAAAAAAAAAAAAAAAAACAAAAAATATAAAAAATGAAATCTAATTCAAATTATGAAAAAAAAAACTACAATATTATATTATTGATACTGTAAATATACATCATGACATCAGGGTTATTATAGTTAACTAAAAATAAAATAATTTAAAAAAAAATCTGTAAATTGAAATAAAATACTAGATTAGATGGATGGATGTAAAGATAGATAGACAGATATTCATTTACAGTAAACAGAATGTAATTGTAACAGTAAAATAGGTAAATAAAATCGTTCAATTAAATCAAATAAATAAAACACAAATATCTACTTAAAATAATCAAGATTAATTATTTAAAATGTAAAGTATATTTGTAAAAAATAATTGTGAATCAAGGGATCAGGGTTATTATAGTTAACTAAAAATACTTTACTGAGTTACTTTGTTACTCAAATAAAATAAATGTTTAATAGTAAAATTAAAATAAATAAATACATAAATTAATTAATTAATTTTCAGCTAGTTGCCAAGGCCTCATTTCTCATTTTTATTTAGTTGCATTTTAAGTACAAAAATAACAAAAAACCAATAAAATAGAAATTAATAAAGCTATATACTATAGAATAAAATTATATATATGTTAAAATAATAATACTAAATACTTGTTATAATGAATACAAAATTAAAAACCTAATCAAAATGACAAAAACAAACAATTAAAATTAAAGTAAAAACAGAAAATTTATTTCAAATATTTAAAATATTAATGAAAACTATAATATAATAATAAATGTTAAAAAAAAATGAAACAAAAAAGATAAATAAAAAATAAATATAAAAAAAATATATAATATATAATATGATAATATATAAATAAATAAATTTGATGTTGTATAATGATAAATTATTGAAAATGTAAAGTATATTTGTTAAAAAAATGCAAATATGTATCATGGCATATTAAAGTTAACTATAATAAATACGTACTAGATATTAAAAATCATAGGACAATAGTGTATGATTTTAAGAATCAGTCACTAAAAACCCATATTGATAAACCATTAGACTAAATATTGGGAGAAAAACACCCTCCACAGTGTCTAAATATATAAAACACTGCTGAATATATCCAAATATTCTCTCAATCCTCACGAGAGCCCCATCTCTGAAGTGTTCATGTAGAAGAGAGCGGTTTCCAGCAGCTGAAACTGAAACACTATAGAAACACAGACTATTTACGGCAACAAAACCCTGAGTTCAGTTATAACACAGTATTTCTTTTCACCTTCAAGCTAAATAGTTATTAAAGAAGCTCAGAAACACACAGCTCTATATGTCAGAGATTCACACATCAAACACATCTCACAACTGCAATAGAATTACTTTAATAACTAAAACGAGGGCGAAGGATCAGATGTCAGAGATTCACACATCACACAGATCTTTCAATTGTTTTGGATTGCTTTGCATTTCTGCAAGAGAATTACTGTAATAATTAATAACACTTGGGATCGTGTTTATGATGGGATTGCATTTTTACTCTAAAATACATAATTAATGTAATTGCTACCTGAAGTATTATTTCATAGAAAATGTGTCACAAGAGTAGAAGTTAATATCTAAAAACAGACAAAATACAGCCTCATATTTGAGTTATTTTTCAATAAAAATGAACTAAATTAGTTTGCAAAATCTTCTGTGGAGCTGCTTAACAGCGAAAACTAATTTTGCTTCACATTTGATTAATTAAACATAAAATCAACTCTACTTTACAATATAATCTAATAAAAAAATACAATAAATTCCACAGAAATAAATACTATAAAGTTCAATTGAGCTGGAAATCCATAAATTTGCTTATGTTTTGCATTTTTGGAGGAAAATTAATAAACTGTTTGAGATTGTGTTTATTATAGCAATGCATTTTTTCTTCAAAAATCTATAAATAATTTAATTGCTATCTGAACTATTATTTTATACAAAATGGAATTCAACAGAAAAATGTATGTTGTTAATAAATGTTAATAAAACATTAATTAATTAGTTTTCAGCTAGTTGACAAGGCCTCATTTCTTGCTTTTATTTACTTGTATTTTAAGTACTAAAATAACTAAAACCAATAAAGTAGAAATGAATAAAATTATATAGGCATGTTATAATAAATAATTGCTATAATAAATAGAAACCTAATACAAATGACAAAAACAAACAACAACTAAAATAAACTGAAAACTTAAATTTTTAATTATGATTTGATTATGTTTTGCAGTTTTGGAAGAAAATTAATAAACTATTTGAGATTGTGTTTATTATGTCATTCAACAGTAAAATTGAAATGTTATGTTAGTAAAAGTTAACTAGTAAAATTAAAATAACTCTAAACAAATTTAAAAAAACAAATAAAATAGAAATGAATAAAATTATACAGACATGTTAAAATAATAATAAAAAATTATATAAAAAAACAAAAAAAGTTCTAACCATGCACCCGATGTATAGAATAACATTATATAAAAAATTATAGAGAAAATAAAAAAACAAAAAAATAAAAACTAAACAACATGACAAAAGAGACGTGATTTGTTGAAAAGTATGGTCGTTTGTCAATCTGGAGTGGAAGTCGAAAATTAATTACTAACCTATTTGAGGGGACTGTTTGATTTTCTTTTTTTCAGGCGCACATGGTATTTGTTTCCCCATCTATAAAATTCGCCCCCTGGCAAATGAAGATTTCAGTAAATAAAATGATCATCTTCGGCAGTAGCAAAAAACTAAGTTAAAAATAAAAAAAAAAAATAAATAATTAATTTTTTCACAAAAAAGGACACCAGACCTCCGCCGATTGTTCACAAATATGTAATTCTAACGACTTGGGGGTCTGTAGTTTTATTTATTTATATTTTTTCAATAAACAATGAACTAAATAGTTTACAGATTCTGGAAATTGAATTTTACTTATTCAATAAAATTGGATGATTTTTAACAAATGAGCTGTTAGTTTGCTTATTAAATCGATGAATCTGCTTATAAAAAAAAAAACGATTGAAGTGTTACCCAAGCGCATCCGTCGGCATGCTTCGGAGGGGCAAAAACGCGACACCACCACAAATGTAAGCCTACCACGTCACGTCTAGAGTTAAAAAAGAAACCAAAATCATAAGCAAACGGGAATCATTGTTAAACAGAGCCATTTATCCTCAAATCATTGTTTGAAACACCCACCGCAGCCGACCGTTGGATGGTTAATGAATCCTGCGCTTCTCCATGAGCTGTGTCATTACTCACAGACTACTTCAAGCCCTCACTCACAAAGAAAACATATCCCCTCGCCTACCAGCCAAATCACGACGGTGCAAAGCAGACACGTGAGGTCGCGTCATCGACAAAAGAGCATTGATAAATTGATCATCCGTAGCATCCTTGCCCTGGTAGGCGACCTGGACCCCTTGTGGGCCGCAAGGTAATATGCGAGTAATATAACTGAAAAATCAGTGGTGTCTTGGTGTCGAGAGAGCAGACCGACACGAAGACGAGCCGTTGGGATCCACCCTTCCGATCGTGACTCAAATCATCAGTCTGAGGAGAGACTCTCCCTTCATCGTGATCATTGAACAGAAACATGTCCTCGTTTGCCTTCCCCGTGCTAATAATAGCGCCGCTCTTCAAAGTTAGCAGAGGACTCGCATTTACATTCATTCCAGGATAAACTCTCCTGTGTGAGGCTGAACGCGAGCAGACCAGAAAACTAAAGACTAAACCTGCAGGCCTCTGAGAAAAAAATCTACACTGATCACAATTCTGATATTAATCTCATTCATTTTAACAGATGTGATGATATACATTCAGTACTGTTCGAAAGTTTGGGGTCTGCATGAAATAAATTATGTTTTTATTCATTGAAGACGCATTAAATTGATCAAAAGTGACAGTAAAGACATTTATACAGTAGATTTCTGTTTCAAATAAATGCTGTTCTTTTGGACTTTCTGTTCATCTGTGAATCCTGAAAAAATAAAATGCATCACAGTTTCCACAAAAATAACAGTTTTCAACATTGATAATAATCAGAAATGTGTCTCGAGCAGCGAATCGGCATATCAGAATGATTTCTGAAGATCATGTGACACTGAAAACTGGAGTAGGCCTAATGATGATGAAAATTCAGCTGCACATCACAGAAATAAATTACAGTTTAATAGATATTCACATGGAGAACAGTTATTTTACATTACAAAACTATTTCACAATTTTTACTGTATTTTTGATCAAATTTCAGATTTTCTTTTATTTTTGTTCGTCACCTGCTTCCAGTGATTTACCTGCTTCTCAAATGACACACATGGTTTAAAGAAACTGAAAGGAAAAACAAGAACATTTGATATGATACTTAAGAAACACTTTTTTAAACTGAGGTTCAATTAAGAATTTCAAAAAAAAAAAATTGATTTGTCAGGCTGTAATATTTTGTCTAATATATTTAATCATATTACATGGCTCAATGCAATGATGCAACACAGAAACGATGGTGAAACTCATGATTCCTGGCGAATAATGAAGGCAAATGACACGAAGATATATTCTCATTATCAGGAATAGATGAACGCGCTCCTCTCACACGTTCATTTAGTTTGTTAGCGTAAGCAGAGACAAGCGTTCACAGATGCACAGTGTCTGAACATGCAAATCCCTTCAGAGACGCTGATATAATCTGTGTTTCATGGACATCTGGACGCGCTCGCTTTAAACGTCAGATATTACTCAAAGCACCATTAGGTGAAGTTTTTGCGCAAGCACAAGCATAAACTACTTTAAAACATTTCTGTGCAAGTGACGAAAATCGAGGCCGCTCAGATGTGCTGCGCTTCCCGCATAAATAAATAAAGCCCCATCTGATGTCTATCTAATAATTCCAAACCCCATTTTTATTCGGTTAAGCATAAATATGACACACTGGCGTCCGAAGAGCTAAACGAGGACAACTTTGAAGTTTTGGAAGTTAAATATGGTGTCCCAAATGAATCAAAATGCTAGTTACCCTGCGTGGATCTCAAGGTGCTTTCAAGCCCTCGCTGGACGTCAGAGATCAGCAGTGATGCAGATGCAGTGCGCGAGTGGACAGCTGTATATGCAGGTGAACACTAACGAGATTTATAATACTTGAGAGCAGCGATCTGTTAGTGTTGGCCATATTTGTTCTGCAGACAGAGAAAAATATAAACACATTTACACTTTAAAAAGCCTTTAAAATAAGACTTGTGGTATATAATTAGGGTTGGACAATATAGCAAAAAAATTAAATTATTATTTAAAAAATTTGTCACAGTAAAAAATCACCTTTTAAAAATTTTCAAGGATAAATGAATATATATATATTCTCAAATTTAAAAAAAGTGATTTTTTTTACTGTGAAAAAAAATGGTACTTAAAAGTATATATATATATATATATATCTATATATATAATATATATATATATATATATATATATATATATATATATAATATTTAAATGTTTTATGTATATCAAATATGAAAATGATATAAAAAACACAATCTTCCTACAAAAACATTTGGTGGTTGCAACAACAAAGCAAGTTATTTAAATAACAAAAAACAATAAAACTGTGAAAGTCGTGAGACATGAGTCCAAGTAACTTACTGTCTTTATAAGCTATACTTTTTTGCATTATTGCCAATTTACACAACATTCCCTAATAATAATGTTAGCAAAGATATTGCGATAATATCGCTAATATTGCCCAGGCCTATATAATATAATGAAAAATTTGAAACATATTTTTTGCTTACACAAAATTATTTTGTGGACTTTGGTAAAACAAATAAAAAATAAATATAATATAATATAATATAATATAATATAATATAATATAATATAATATAATATAATATAATATAATATAATATAATATATGGCTACAAAATAATAATATTATGAATAATAATAATCATTATTATTACTAACACTACTAAATTAAAATAAACATTACTTAATAAAAAACAAACATTGGAATATAATAATAATATAATTTGTTTTAAACATTACAACTGTAAAATTAAATATTAATATTTATGGTTGTCTTAATTTCTTCATTTTTATACATTAAACCATCAAGCTTGATGGAAAAACATAGGGAGTGCATCAGTTTCAGATTCACCCATCAATTAATCTCATGTAAAAACAAACTGTTTGTAAGACTCTTCTGCGTTGGTCAATTGTGTTATTATGGATTATAGACTCGTATTTTGACTGGAAACAATGATTTGGAGATAAAAGCGTCTTAATGCTGGATGTGTTTCATCTTTTGTCTTCTCCAGATTTTAACTGATGGACTGGAGTGCTGTGGATTACTTGTGGATTATTGTGATGTTTTTATCAGCTGTTTGGACTCTCATTCTGACGGCACCCATTCACTTGCAGTGAGCAAGTGATGCAATACTACATTTCTCCAAACCTGATGAAGAAACAAACTCATTTACATCTCAGAAGACCTGAGGGTGAGCACATGTTCAGCAAATGTTCATTTTTGGCACAGCACACTGGCGGAAGTGAACTGTGACCGTTGGCATAACGTTTACATATTTGCATGCTTTCACTCACACTTATAACTGTGTACGTTATGCATTTGGAGAGCGGCTCGCATTCTGTGCATGCAGTGTTTCGGTGTCAAAACCAAAGAGCTTCAAACTTCAATCACACTGTAAAACTGGCATCTTTTCTCCACCGATGTCACCGATGATGCAAACATGCTTTCAGGATGAACAATGCAATGTAAAAAATGAGCGAAACCAATGGGAAGCATGAAAACAGCCCAAGTGCATTTCTGCATGATGAAAAGCACGTGAGCTCTGAGCAAAATCCAGGTCAAGAGGGGTAAACACAAAGCAACTCTGTGCGCTCTTTGTTTCATTGACCTCCTGGAATGTTCTCTCTTCAGCCGGTTTTAAAACGATGCTCGCTTTGCTCCAGTTTTTACATTTCCAGTGCTTTAGATGCTCAGATTCAACCATCTGATGTTCTTTCTTCATTCAGAAAGCGCTCGACGTGATCAAACTCTGAATAAGGAGCGGTTTCGCCACAACATACACACACCATGTTCACTCTTTACATTTACAATTTCCAATGCACAAGCAAGCCTGACCTGAACAGACCCCGTCTCCACCTCTCTCCACCCGCTTCTCTTTGTTTTGTCAACAGACCGTTTCGCCAGCAATTAAATGCGAGTGTTTTCAAAGAAAGAGCAACTATTTCAGCTCATTAACGAAGAAACGCAAAAGAATAATGCACGGATTTCAGTTCCTCGAATGCCTCCCTGTTGTTTTATACAGTCGCAGTAAAAAACGGGCCGCATGGGAGATATTACTGTGAAAGTACTTAGAGCGAGTCAAGATCTGACGGTCATGCAATTTGTCTTGCATTGTTACTAACTCCATCGTTTAAAGTAACAGCAGGCAATAATTATTAGTATTTTTTTTATGAAAACTATTAACTTTTATGCCAGTCTGGTCGAAGATTCATGATGCGTCATGCCTTCGGCTATGCTGAAATGCTTTCTTTCAGAGTGACAGAATAGTTTTCTTTTACACATACTATATATATATATATATATGTTCTTTAAAACTAATGGTTTGCTTAACTTTTCTTAACTTAAGGGCTTTTGTGTCTGTAAATGTGACTCGGGTTCCTCAGTGAACATCTGTGTGAGTTTTTTATACCCATTTTCTGATCCAGCAGGTGAAAACGGTGCATCTGATCACTTAGAAAGGCAACAACACACATGATTTGAGGAGGAATTTGGGAGGAAAACAAATCTAATTTGTAAAAATTGGTAAATAAAAAGCAGTTGCTGTTGCCATAATAAAATAAATAAATGAATATAAATAAAATAAAATGAATATATATATATATATATATATATAATATATATATATATATATATATAATAATTATGTTTATATATATATATATATATATATATATATATATATAGTATATATATATATTATATTAACATTATTATTATTATTATTATTATTATTATTTTGTGTTGTTGCCAATAATAATAATAATAAATAATGTTATTACTACTACTAATAATATTTATTACTATTCTTTTTATTCTTATTACTAAATAAAATATAAACATTTATAAATAAAAACAAGAAATATTACTATTGTATGACTAATAATAGAACACTTGATGGACTAATATTTTATATAATAATATAATAATAATAATAAAATAATATAGTAGTTAAAATAAGTAATAATAATAAAATTTAAAATAATAATAATTATTATTCAAAAAATTATTATTAATTATTATTATTATTGCTACTTAAAATATAAAAATTACTAAATAAAACAAAATAAAAAATATTGATATTGTATTACTACTACCACTAATAATTATTCTTAATAATAATAGTCTTCATCATAATCATCATTATTACTTCTACTATTAAATGAAAATATAAAAAATTGCAAATGAAAAAATAAGAAATATTACAACTATATTATTTTACTGTAGGAAAATAATATATCAATGCAAATTTTACTGTACATTACAATTGTTTGTTATTCAATTTCTTATTAATGTTAGATCTTGGTAATTTCATATTTGTAAACGTTAAACTATCAAAGTTTTATTTTGAGAATAACTGCAGGGAGTATTTAAGGCTTGACTTTTGATGAAAAGTGCTTCTCATTACAAGTTTGTAAACACGATTGGCACGTTACGCTCCCAAATGCACGTTAAAGTGACTCTTTACAATTTGATAGCCACATGCCGTATTGCAATTTTAGTTTTATTTCAATGAATCTGAAAGCTGAACTTTAATACACAGCTGAAGAGATTTCATCACACTATGAGAAATGAGTCATTCGCTTTTTAGTTTCCTTCAAAATTTCCCATGGGTTTTTCAGAATGGTACTTTTTCGATGAGTAAGGTTTGTGATTAGCATCACAGCTCTACACTGTTGAAAAACCAAAGCTGTTTTTTAATTGTACTGAGCTTGACAACCTGATACATGCAGCAACTAACGTCCTAAAACACATTTGAGGCCAGACTGCGTGTAATTTATACTGCAGACATGAAAGTGTCTTCCAGTAATGTTCACCGCAGACTTTCTTTTACTCATAAAACACAAACCGCTATTCTAAAAACCTAGGAAATTCCCAAAAGACTGGTGCATTATAGGCCCATTTGCAAAAGAAGTCGATTTCAAGATTGAGCAGCTCAATGCTTCCCAAAACCGGGTTTAAACGAACAATGGCACGAGAATTTATTGCTTATTTATTAATGAATATTTATGCACATGGAAGCTCTCAGAAAACCTGAAACCGGATCCTGTTTAGAAACTGAAACGAAGCAAAAACAAGCATGATGAGGTGAAGATATAAAAACCCACATGAACACAATGCACTCCAGACGCGTTCGAGAGCTACAGACGTCAAGCGCCGCGTGAACTATTTGTCACGTTAAACAATCCTGTCCTTTAACAAATAATTTTCCCGCACATGTGGAAGTAATACGCTCTGTGGGCAAAGTTCACACCGCATGAGGTTTCGTCCCTGCATGTATGTTACAGCTAAATTCACGATCAATCCTTTTGATTTATTAGATCTTCTAGAGGTCACAGAGCCCTATTTACACAACTTATGTAAGCTGATATCTATATATACAGCAGTGCAAACATTAATACAGCATGCTGGATGTGTTCCAGATGTCCTCAAACAGCACCACATCATAAAAACCTGTATTTCCAGATACTTCTGCCTGAAACCCGGAGGCTTTTACAATCCTAATTACATCCACTTGATGGTGTTGATAACAAAACAAACCAAGCCAATTACTTCAAGTAACACTGCACTTCAATTATACAATACATACTAGACTTGTACTTGAAAAATTCCAGCGCTGCTTTAAGACCTAAATATTCCCAAAGCGATGGAGAGCAGTTCATGCAATTCCTGAAAAGAAAAGCTTGCTGCGGTTGCGCCCTCTTTAACATTTAGTTATGCATCGCATGAATCTTTTATTTAAAGCGCTCGGTGCATTTATAAGTCCAACCCGAGACCTCAAAACATTTGTGCAACAGAAAAACCTAGAAAGGATCATGTGACACTGAAGACTGGAGTAATGATGCTGAAAATCCAGCTTTGATCACAGGAATAAATTACAGTTTCTAATTTATTCACATAGAAAACAGTGATTTTAAATTGTAATAATATTTACATTTTTTTTTTACAGTATTTTTGATCATTTACGCATTTTAAAAATGCATTCAAGGTGCAGTATACATTTTCATTCACACTTATTTTCATTACATGTTCATTGTGAGCATGCATTCCAAAAAGCAACTACATATTTTCTAGTGCACGGGCCTTTTGAGTCACAAATACTACGAAATGTGAATTACTTGAAACCGGGGTGATTACAGTTAACTAAAACTAAAATCAGAAAAAGAAAAGCTATTTAAAATGAACATTAACTGAAAAAAAACTTCATTAAAAATGGAAATAAACATAAATTCTATTTAACTACTAAATATATATACTAAATACTAGTGTGTGTATATATACAAGTAATGTTTATTCCAAGTAATGATATATATATATATTAAAAAAACAACTAATTACTGAAACAGAAAATATAATGCAAAAAAAAACAGACACAGACTAGTTTTAAATTTTTATTTGTTTTTTTATGTTTTTTTATTTGTAAATGATTTTTTATTTCAGTTTTAGTTTGTTATTTTAGTATATCAAGTTAAACTAAATGAAAATGAGAAATGTAAGTTGTTGGGGTTTTTTAAAGTTTATTCCAAGTATCAAAAAATGGTTTATGGTTTTACTACAAGCCTGATTAAAAACAACTAAAAAAAAACTACTGCTGCTTTTTAAGACAAAAAATTTATAAAAAAAAAAATCTGATAGTTGTGCTGAATTTTTACGTTTTCTCAACAATTCCTTTTTTACAGTCTATATGTTTATTAGATGGTTAATGGTTAACATATTCACAAACCTTACAGACCAAATACAAAGTGATGATTGTAACTTTTTCTTGTCTTACATCTTACAAGAACGGAGTAATTACAGGCCTGCCGGATATTTATTACTATCATTATTTCAGCTCATATTTACTGCTGGAACAAGAATCAAACCTGATATTTTTACATCCAAGCGTCTTCTTTCTAGGTCTGCGCTTTCGCAGAAGTGCTAAATCCTCAATGAAGACAAGTACTTGAAAGCTTCATCTACAGAATCTAGGGTTAAGTCGCGTGCAGAAAAAACATAAATTTAAGAGGCTTAAAAGTGGCAGTGGAGCTCCCTAATACCAGCCTGAACCTTAAAACACGCTGCTATCCTCGAGGCCATCGTAAATCAGTCTTGGAAACACAGGGAGAACATCATAAAAATACATCATGAAAATGGCTAATGTTGATGCTTTGACATGCGTGAATGTGAAACACGCCACCCAGAGCTGCGATCTATCAACAACGTGTCCTGACTCTGGAACTGTTTGCAGAATAAAAAAAAGTTGATAGGGCTTTTAACAAGATTTCATCCGAAGCCTCTGGTGAGGTTCTGGATTTCTATCCCGCAAATTAATGACACCAGTGTCAATAAATCAAGAATGCACACCAGCAGAATACAACTGTTTGTAAGGCAACACAAACAAAGCCACGAGACGGCACACATGGTTATATTTAACAGCTCTGATGCACGTCAGTCTAGATATTAATCCTAAACGTGTTGAAATACTTTCTGTCGGCTGATTACACCTCGCTAATAAAATGCGTATAATTTTTGGGTGTGTGAATGAGCCCAGTCACACGTGCAACTTTAAGACCCAAAACATGCTACATGAAACTCTTTCATGCTTGGATTTGCATGATGTCCTGTTCTGATATGCATCAGCGTGCCATTCATAATGCAAAGAATGTACATGCACATGCAATGCATTGACTGAGCTTGTGTGTGTGTGTTTGCATACTATTTTGTTTCAGGCCTAAGGGATGCATGCATTAAAACAGTGTGCATTAAAAAGTGCATTAACTCCTAAAATGCTGCAAATGCATTAATTCATCAGATTGATCAAACATTTTAAAACCGGCATTGATTCAACCCATCTAACAAAAATATGTTCTGAGAATGTTCCCTGTTAGCTGGGTTAGGGTTAGGGTTAGGGTTAGGGTTAGGGTTAGGGTTAGGGTTAAGGTTAGGGTTAGGGTTAGGGTTAGTTTGCATTGTGCATCAAAAACAAGTCAGAATGTGGCACATGTGCAAAGCCCCTTAGAAGTGAACTGCTGGACACACGTTGCTCTGGGTTTAAATTCACTCCCATCTCCAAAGACAATCACATGCATTTCCCAGAAGTTGCCATCATCATCATCCATCTCGCTGGTCAAATCTTGAACATCACCCAGCATAAGTGTTATTTCTTTAATCTGAATCACAAGAGCTACAGTATCAAAGCTAATAGCAACATTTTTTGTTTCTGAATATGAAATATGCAAACAACTACCAAGATGCATTCTCCACAAAGCAGTGAAATACAACCAGCACAGAGGAGCAAAGAGCATCTGCGGCGCAGCGCTGGCAAAACATGCGCTCCATCCCTAGAAAGAGGGAGCAGAGTCGTAAAATGCTGGGAAGCTCTGGGAAATCAGTCAAAAAGAAAGATGCAATTAAAGGTCCCGCTGTGATCTTGGCATCCAGCCATACTGGGCCTGCTCTTGTGAAAGCATTGGGAAAGCAAGGCCCCATAAATCTCAATGGATGACACAGGGTACAAAACAATAAATATTTTTCACAACAAAGTGTGTCCTGGAAAGTCTGTGAGGGCATGCATGCCAAATCTATATGCGTGGAAGCCAAAATGGCATGGAAATATGCTGCTTGTGCATACTTCTACAGATTTGGGGCTTTTCCAAGACCTGTCGGGATATTTTCCACAACAAGACTTTTACAGCACAATTTACTGCGCAGTATTTCCCTTTGCGTTCACATTTTACAATGGGGTTACCTCTGACCTACTTAAGCATGACATGAGAAGCACAGTAAGACTGAACAAGGTTCATTTCCAAACTTTTCATATTCGTACACATTGACCATGCTGGGCTGAGCTGAGTTATCTTTGCTCAGAATTGATCTCTGCTCAAGAAATGCTGTTAGAATGTACATTTTATCAGAATTTTGCTTTGTTTTTTTTCTATTCGATTCACGATGCGTATTGTTTCAAAGCAGCTTTACAGAAAATTAATGTTTCTTTGTTTCAATTAAGTGTAATCAGAGGTGTACTGTCCATATTACAGAAATGTACAGCTCTAAGATTATGCAAATCATGCGGTCTGCTTATTAATTTAAGAAGAAACAATTAATATGTTAAAGCAATGATAACATGTTGTGTTCCTAAGGATTACAAAATAAGGAAAATTACAATTCCAAAAAATAAAAAAATAAATAAGCATTGCTTAAAAATAAAATAACATTCTCTAACCAGTTCATCTGGAGCACAAATGCTGTAAGCTCAGCATTAAGTTCTAACCCTAACATTAAGTTTAAGGTTAAGTATGAATTTGCACCATTTATCCATCTATTCTTTAAAATCAATCTCTTTAGCGAGCAATTAGCTTATCTTAATTAAATCTGAATGGAAATCCCAGATCTCTGATTCGCTGCAATGACAGCTTTTCTAATTCCGGGAAAGAGACGGTCAGATTTCTCAGATCCTCAATTCTGTGATTTCTCTCGTAATCCGGTCATTTTGTAATTCCTAACTTTAAGATGATGAAAGAGCTACTCAAGACGTGTGACTGACACAGAAAACACAGCTGGCAAACACTTTGAAGAAAGATTATAACTGGCTTTTCTTGTTCGAAAGAGGCCCTTCGACTGCGACAGCACAACAAGATTTTACAGATGAGTTTTTGCTGCATTTTTCTCCAGCCCCAAAGCCTTTCAAATGTTGTAAATCGTCCTATAAATACTGTGGTGGATTTTGGCAGACTCCGGCCTGGGATCTGTCTTTTAAAGCAGTTACACCCCTGAAACCTCTTAATAGATGACCGTCTGACCTTACATAACCCGATTTGCACCGCGCTGCAGCGGCGCTCTACCTCGTTCTGCGGTGCGGGGTGAATTTAGGTCGCTCTGTGTCAAAATAAAAACGCCGCTTGGTTCCTAGCGCCAGCTCTTTGATATTACGTAATCAACCTTGAGTGAGGACAGCTTCACAGCCTCCGGTGGAGCAGAAACCCTGTTGAGAATGGATCAGATCAGAGCGCGGGAGGATCCTCAGCCAGAACGCTGCATAAGAAAGAAAAGGCAACTGCACAAAAGGAAAAAAAGCCCTGACGGGAGAGTATAATGTTTGCAAGGCTCTGTCCTAGATTGCACTCTGGCGCCGCAGGAGTTCAGAATCTCGCTGAAATCGTCAGTCATCACAGGAAGTGCCGCGGCAGTCACGATGCTCTCCTTTGAGAAACGAGTTAGAGTTGAGTTAGACTACTTACTTGGCAATAATGCTAAAAAAATGATTTACAGAGCACTGAAATTATGCATTTTGCCAGTCAATTTTTGGTGTTTTTTTGCTATAAGAGCATCACAGTTAGTATTATTGTGATCTGAACAAACACTCACAGACACGAGACACATCCAGAGACAACCCCCCACAGTACCCTAGCAACTGCTTAGCAACACACTAAAAACACCTAAACATTAGGGGAGTAACAGTACATGTATTCGTCATGAACAGTCATGATTCATGCAGTCAGACGATGAATACAGTCGGTCCTAGGCGAACAATCCAAATCCAAATCCAAAAGAGAGCACGCATGGTAATGCAACGCTAACTGTCACAACAGGAAAGAGCAGAAGAAGAGACGATCTACGCTCCAACCCAAAACAATAGCGCTGAGTTCAGATGGCATGGTTTTATTTTGGCCGATCTCTTTTCCAAAATTGCACACAAACTGCATTGCAATCATTTCCCAAAATGTAATTTGTGTGGAACTTTTATGAGGTCTGTAAAGAGGAGAAAATACTGTATCAGGCAGATCAAGCTCACTGTTTGCGATGCTCAAAATATTGGAAGACAAATATGTGTGGGTTTCTGAGATGCATCTCTGAGAGGAGCTGACCGTCTTCAGAAATGCTTTGATGGCATTTTCATTTCCTCTTACCTCCATATAAAGCATATTAAAGTAGTGTTTATAAGCGAAGCGCTGCTTTGTTTACAGCGGTAAGCAAGGAAACGCTGCATCACTGCTGTTCCATAAACGCCACCTATCAGAGAAAATACATTTAAATATTTACTAAATAAATAGAGAAAATCAGGATCCAAGCACGGATTTTAAACTCTATTCAGACATGTCCCAAACTTACACAACACATAAACTTGTGGAGTGAGTCAACGTGCCAATGACTGGACAAAATCACAAAATGATCGCAATTATCTCAAGTTGTCCAACCTGTCTTGACACTTTCTATCCCTCTTTATGTTAGCATGAATATGGGATAGAGTTATTGGATTATCTAAACAAGCTTAAAGGAATACTCTAGGGCCATGTTTGCTATGAGTGGCACTGAGCTAATCTAATTAACAGCAAACTGAACTCATATCATTGGATAAATTTTACTCCGTTTTCTGTGTAATGCAAAATTACCTTTCAAATAAATTAAAAAAATCAATATATTTATTACTGAAACAAAAGCATTACTTATTATGTGAAGAAAAAAAAAACCTTTACAAAAAAAAAAAAAAAATTGAATCTGAATTTTTGGTGACTGAGGTAGGAAAATATAACCTGTTAAACATTTTGAAAAAAAAAAAAAAATTTTTAGTTAAATTGTTAAATATTTGAAATTTCAACTGAAACACCTTTTCTTAAGAATGACCACAAAAGATTGTGGAGCCTCAACAAAACATACAGTATTTCTGGTAATCATGTTAATGAGAGGTGACCGGAGCATCAATTGAGTCGAGATAGACGCCAGAAATAGTTTGTAAGCTAAAAATCATTCTGTCATTCACAGCCTCAGGAGCTTTAACACATTATTATCCACATCTGTTCATGAAAGGTGCCATGAGGTGACTGTTCGATGATGGTCATGCCCTCGCTTGAAGATGCACAGCTAGATAATATTACATATTCCCAGAGGTTCAAAATGCAGCAGTTTAATGATTTAGAGAGAAGGTACGGTGTTATTGGCTTATGCTGAATGAGTTTGGTGCGTGTTGACAGTGAACCCCGATGCTCCTGGCTGTCCTAAATTGACTCCTGAAACTTTCACCATCCCCACTAAAGCACTTCTGGACTTTGCTTTACATAGACAAACAGAATTGTTTCCCTTCTGTTTAACTCGGGCCACCCAAAGGACAGCGTGGCCTTTCTCTTAAAAAGAGGTTGTTGTAATGACTTGACCTGCATTACGGTCATGCCTGGCTCACAGTAAACGACGATCCTCACTTTTAGATTAACCCGATGTAGTGCACGGCTGTTATGCAATCTGTGTATTGATGACTAAATAATTGATCACATCCAACATTTCGAAATGTGCGTTTAAATGTGTCAACAGATGCATTTACTATTAATCAAAGTCAAAAACAATAAAAACGTTTACACAGGACATGACAGAAAAGAGCAAAACAAAGGGGTCTCAAGATGCTGTTCAACTACAGTTTACTAATGTAACTAAATTACTGTTAAGAAAAAAGTTTCTCATGGAAAAAAATGTGATGCAAAAACCAAAGAGGAAATGCATTTACACAGTTCAGCAAGCAACTTGCTAAGTTTTGGAACAGATCTATCAACATGATGTACCCTCAAAACATTTCATAATTTGCGTTCAAACTGCGTTAAAACGCATACATTTACTATTAAATGAACTGAACACCAATATCAAATCACTTGGTCATATTTTAGCATTATCATAGCATTCTTCTAACAAATGTATAATTTTAGGGGCCATTTGCACAGTAAACATACAAATCAGCTAGATGGAGCATGACGGAAAAGAGCAAAATGCTAAGTCTCAAGATGCCATTGAACTATATTTAACTAAAAGTAACTGAAATACTGTTAACTAAAAAGTTTCTCATGAAACCAAAACAAGGCACAAAAGCCAAAGAGGAAAAGCATTTACATGAATGAACAAACAACTCGCTAAGTTTTGGAACAGATTTATCAACTCAATATACCCTTAAGAAGTTTTGTAATATGTGCTCAAATTGCGTCAACACACATTTACTATTAAATGAGCTGAACAATAACAATTCGCTCAGCCGTATCCTAGCATTATCAGAGTATTCTATGAACACTTTTATGATTTTTGGGGCCATTTGCACAGTAAAAATACAAAGCAGCAAGATGGTGGTCTCAAAATGGCTTTGAACTACTTTTAATGAAAATTAACTGAACTACTACGAACTAAAATCTTAAAGAACAAAATTGGGCAGAAATGCCAAAGAAATTAAATGCATTTACATAAATCAACAAGCAATTTGCTAAGTTTTGGAACAGATCGATCAACTCAGTGCACCCTTAAAACATTTTATTATTTGTGTTCAATCTATGTCAATGTGTACATTTACTACAGTATTAAATGAACTGAACAACAATAACTCATTTAGTTGTATCTTAGCATTATCCTAGCATTCTTCTGACACTTAAATGTTAAATTTAGGGGCAATTCGTAAAGGACAAGTACAAAACAGGTAGATGGAGAATGACAGAAAAGAACAGCGGTCTCAAGATGCTGTTAATTTTTTTATGTTTAACTAAAAGTAACTTTAATACTGTTAACAAAAAAGTTTCTCTTGAAACGAAATGGAGCACAAAAGCCAGAGGAAATCCATTTACGTGGATCAACAAACAACTTTCTAAATTTTGGAAGAGATCTATCAACTTGATGTTGTCTTAAAACCCTTCATAATCAATTTAAACTGTAAACACACATCTGCTATAACAAACTGAACAACAAAGACAATTAACTTCATATCCTAACGTTATCATAGCAACACTTATAATTTTAGGGACCATTTGCACAGTAAACGTACAAAACAGCTAAATTGAGCATGATGGAAAAGAGCAAATGCAGGGGTCTAAAGTCGCTACTGAACTATTTTTAACTAAAAGTAGCTGAAATGCTGTTCACTAAAATCTTAAAAATAAGCATCTTATGAAACAGGGCGCAAAAATGCATTTACACAGATTAACAAGCAACTTTCTAAGTTTTGGAACAGATCTATCAACTACCCTCAAAATGTTTCGTAATTTGTGTTCAAACTAGGTCAATGCGTACATTTACTATTAAATGAAGTGAACAACAACAATTCACTCCGTTTTATCTTAGCATTATCATAGTGTTCCTCCAACACTTTATATTTTTAGGGACCATTTGCACAGTAAATGTATAAAACAACTAAATTGAGCATGACGGAAAACTGTAAATACAGAGGTCTAAAGATGCTACTGAACTATTTTCAACTAAGATTAACTGAAATACTGTTAAATAAAATCTCAAAAATATGTTTCTCATGAAACAGGCAGGCCAGGGAGAAATTCATTCACATAAATCAACAAGTAGCTTGCTAAGTTTTTGAACAGATGTTCCCTCAAAACATGTTCCCTCAAAATGTTTCGTAATTTGTGTTTAAACATAGTCAACACACGTACATCTACTATTACACCATCTGAACAGCACTAACAATTCACTTGGTTGTGTCTTAGAATAAAACATTGTTTTATAATGCACTTGTCAATTTTAAGACCTTGGGCAATTTGGCTTTTCATAACATGTTGCTTCAGACTAGTGGAAAGGAAACATCCAAAATATGTGTTCATTTTATTGCACTTCGTCTGTTTGCATCTGTAGATTTCAATTCCAGTACATATCTGTAAGTTTTCTCCACTTCAGCAGCACTTACATACACTAAAACGTACAGTTTTATTCCATTTTAATTCTGAAGGCTACGGAAGTCCTAAGAGGCCATGGATTATTAATATTTTTCTTTCTTGTTTTCGTGACTTAATTATATCGTGATCTCGACATGAGATGTTTTCTCATTATCACAACTTAATTTTCACGTAATCTCGACATAAAAAAGGTGTTCTCTAAGTTAAACAATTGCACCAACAGGTTGAACAGAATATAACTGATGGGGTGTTGTATACTTCCTATCCACCTTACTGTAACATTACTTGTTTGGTTTCAGAATAAAGACCTTCTTCGTGATCGTGATTTTAGAATAATTTTCTACATCCTTCTGAAGGCGCTCAGCCTGTGTTTGTGGTGTTGAATGCTTTGACCATTTAAACATGTTAATTACACAAACAAAATGTTTAGCATACTGTCTCTGGAAAAAAAAAAACAACAGTGATTGATTAGCCTTTATTTATTTATTGTAGACGTTATTACTAAGCGAAGCAAAATGTGCTGAACTATTCACAACATAAAGAATAACAGTGCATGGTTTATCTGTCAATCAAATGCGCCTCAAAGTTGTGTTAATGAGAAAACAAGAAAGAAAAACAATCATAATCCATGGCCTCTTAGGACTTCCTACTGAGGAGTTTGTTCATATATCATTCGCCTGCTTTTATTTGGCCTTAATGGAACAAAACAAGGCACAAATGCCAGGAAGGAATGCATTTACATAAATCAACAAGTAACTTGCTCTGTTTCGGAACAGATCTATCAACATGATGTTCCCTCAAAACATTTCGTAATTTGTGTTCAAGCTGCGTCAACACACGTACATTTACTATCACACCAACTGAACAACAATAACAAATGGCTTGGTCATATGAATCTTAGCGTTATCAGAGTGAGATAAGACTTACAGAAGGTCACAAACACTCACTCACATTTAGGCAAACACATCCAACATTTCAAAACTACATAACCACAAAAATACAAAAAAAACAGCATGTCCCCACAAATTCACATGACGCACGCTGACGAATTCAAGCACACGTACTGAGAACAGAGCGCGGAGGAGGATGGTGGGAGAGCACGTTGTTCATTAGGACTGACGTTTTGGCTGTGTTTCAAGAGGGAACTCCAATGGCATGGTTGGGCTTAATGCCCACAGGGGAAACACTATCGCTCGCTTTCATCTCACAGCTGCAGGCTGCTATCACATTCACCCTCACCCACCTCCAAAATGATCTAGACAGATGCAGGAAGGAATGCATTACAGCAAAAACCTACAGCTGACCATCCAATTCTCAATTAAAATCACAGACGAAAGCATTTGTGAAAACATGAAGCATTAAAGGGCTCAGGACGCAAACAAACTCAAAAAGATGAAAACATCCTGAACTGCAAAACAAGTAAACTTCAAGGCAATAACAAAAATTGCCATATATATTCCCTATATCTACATTTAAATTACACACCATTGCCTACTTGTCATAATAATAGTAAGGAAGATGGAGGGATGCTGTTATTACAGTTAAAGTGATTTAATTAACAGTAAAGTGAGATGTCAGAAATGGTTTCCAGATGTGTTGATACTCCATCAGCACAAATTTAGATGTTTCTACACTGTAAAAAATGACCGTGAATTTAACGGTAAAAGACTGTAAAAATGTTACAGTAGAAACATGTGAAATGGTTAACGGTAAGTTCCCCTATTATATATGGTGAAAAACTGTATTGGACATTACATGTAATTTTATGGTAGTATACCGTTTTTGGAAGTGAAAAAGATTGTATAATTTACAGTGAATAACCGTAAATTGACATTCCCAGAATTCCCTGTATACCATTTCAAATTTAATGTTTTTGTTGTTGTTGTTGTTTTTAAATAACTGTTTCTTCTTAGGTTTTTTTTTTTTTATCATTTGTCTACATTAGGGTTGTGTGTTACATTTAATGTTGTTACCATGATGGTGTTTACTGTTTGTGTGAATGACATTGTGCACGTTCCATATATGCTAATGTTTAAAAGCTGCTTGTGATAGGCTTTGGTTCATCATGTGATTTTCTCATCACCACCTGCCTTTGGTGCAGTGTTCACAAAGGTACAAAACAGATTTCAGTACTTCAGTGGATTGGTATATTTACATTATATCAGTTAATGAAATTACGGTATTTAACTGTAAATTTAAGTTAAAACCGTAAAACCTAAAACCATGCTACCGTATTTTTACGTAAACATTCTGGCAGCCACAACTGATGTTTTTTTTACTGTAAATTTAACGCATTTCTTTTACAGTGTATGGCAAATTTTAATGAAGATTGTTTAACAAACAAGAGAAAATATTAAACTTGGTTTGCAGAGGCGATAAATTACAATGATGGCGTTTATAGTGCATTCAAAACACTTGTTGCACTGTATTGCATTATGGTGATTAGAAAGATCAGGCAAAATAATAAAATGAAACATTTATGACATGACCCTGTTTATTTATCAAATTAAATGTGATTTGCTGTTAGTAAAAGACGTTCCAATACAAGAAATGCACATAAAAATGGCTGATGGTGCATTTAGCGTACTGCAAAATCAGTGCTGGGTAGATTACTTATAAACTGTAGTCTGTAACTGATTCCAAATTACATGACAAAATTGTAATTAGTAACGTAAATATATACATTTTAGGTAATATAATCAGACTAGATTACTTTTAGATTACTTTTGAAGTAACTCATTCATCACACTGATTTAAATAGTATAATCATATACCACATTGACATAAAAATACAAAGAGAAAGAAAATATATTCCATTTGTTGTTATTAACATGAAGTGCATTAAACATTACATTATGTCAAGGTTTTTCAAACTGGGGGTCGTAAGTTTAATGAGAAAAGCTAATAATTAATTAAATCATGAAATCATAATCAGAAATGTGAAATCAGTTCACAATAACAACAATATAAAACACTTACTAAAAATATAAAATATTTTATGCTTACCAGCATGTCATATGAACATGCAAATGCGTCATTTAATTATTAGCTCATTTCAAGTAAATATATTAAGTAAATAAGAATAACATGATTTTTTGCATTTTAAAGACATAGTAATACATGGCTAAATAAAACACTGAGTGATAAATCAAATAAACATTCATGTTTTTCATCAGTAGCTGATGCAATGTTGTAATGCTCTGAAAACAGTTCTTATATTTGTACTGATTTTTGTAAATCCAGTGATCAAATGCTGTATATCCACCTGACTAGTGACTGATCTTTGTGTGAATGTCCACAAAACTGGAAGACTTTCTGAATTTATAAAAGCGGTATGCTATTTTAGAAAGGAAAATTTAATAGATGAAAAAGAATAATTAGCAAGATTAAGAAATAGCTATTGTGTGAATAATATATGATCATGTAATCAATAAAAAGAAACTGTAGTCTGATTACGAATATTTTAAAACATAATTAAAAGTATTCATTTTTTAAAATCTGATTATGAAATCCAGATTAAATGTAATCAGTTCAGCACTATGCAAAATACAACCATGCATCATTTCATTCATCTTTCAACAAAAATAACTGCGGTTCCTCATTATCTATAAAAATCCTGCTATATGAAATATGGTTTGCAGAGATGATAATTTATAATGAGGGTGTTTACAGTGAATTCAAAAACTTTGTATTGTTACAAATAAAAATTCTTAACATTTTAAGTGGACACCAGAAGGAAAATGTGTGTCTCTCTCTCTCTGTGTGAGTATATATATATATATATATATATATATGAAGAAATATAATTTACTATTATTTTACACATTTACACATGAATATATTCATGTGTAAAGTCTTTAATCTTTTTAAAAGTCTGTAAGAAACATTTCTCATCAAAGAGCAAAAAAAAAAAGAAATCCTCTACTTTGCAATTAACCACCAGGAAATTTCCCTTTCGCCAGAAATCCTACTAGTAAATTACATTACATAAAATTAGGTCTCTGCACATCGTGTTCTTGGTAGCGAGTGCTCAAAGTGTACGGTGTTATTAGTTTATGGATGTGTCCTCAAACAACACCGAGCCGCAGTCATGCAGAGCCCTTCATTCAGACGATAATGAGAGCTTCGTCAGTCATTTACTAGAGAAGTAGACTTTCTTACCAAGAACTAGTTAATCCTGAGTATTACCTTCACTGCTATTTTTAGCGACGGTGAAAGGTGTTTGGATTGTCTTTGTTATGTTTAATGGTCTGATTAAGTGCGAGTTGTCAAAACACTCAGAGATCCTTCCACTCCACCACTGGTTACATAATGCAAATTTTACTCAGCAAGACATGTAAGGAAAACCCACTGAAACTGTTTAACTTACTGAACATTTACCACACTCCTCAGTACCCCACATTCCAATTTAGGCCGCTCTCAAAGATCCCCTTTCCAGGAATAGGGATCTGATAGCACGCCTCTTATTGGCTGTGATGTTAAACTGAGCGCTCTTCAACTTTATTAAGGTGGCTTTACAAGGGCAGGAGAAACGGAATAGCTCCGAGGGGAGCGTTTATACAGTCAGAAGCTGAAGACAGCTCTACATGTACAAACATCTCTGACAGACTGCAGAAGAATCATGTTAGCTGCACATAAACCAATGAAAACTCAACTAAGTGTAAACATGTTTTATGCTGGTAACGAATCATAGGGGTGTCACTATTACGGTGTGTTGGCGATCTGCACAAACTTCAGATGCTTACTATAGTGGTGCATTCAAATGGCGCGTCAAAGCTTCTCATTTACTTTGAATGGGTGACGTCATGCATTGCCGAACTGAATTGTGGGTTCGTTGCATTGCATCACTGGCATTTCTTGAGGCAGATGTTGAACAATTTTCAACTTTAAGTGCCAATGCAGGTGTCAGCCAATCAGATCGCCTTTATGCAAATACCCTAGCACAGATGCTAACCAATAGTGTTCATGCAACACCGGAAAAGTAAAATGATTGGGTGTTGTCACTATGATGGTCGCATTAGCACCAAGCTTCAAACATGCACAACGTCAAGGTCGATGCCCCAAGCTAGGTCTCATATTTTAATTTATGATTCGAACTTGAGCAATATTTTGAGTCATATCTAATGAAAGCTTATTTCCGTCATGGGACGAAAAAATTTAAAGGTTCTATGAGTGTTTTCTCACAGTTCTAAGTTTATATCATAATTCTGATTTTTTTCCCTTACAGTTCTGAAAAAGTCAGAATTGCAAGATATAAAATTGCAGTTTTGAGAAAAAAAAGCCAGAATTGCGAGATTTAACAAGCGATTGCAAGATGTTCAGATATGAACATTTTTCAGAATATCTTCCTTTGTGTTCAACAGAAGAAAGAAACCCATACAGATTGGGAACAAGTGGACAGTGAGTAAATGATGACAGAATTTTCATTTTGGAAGTGAACTACTCCTTTAAGAAAAAAAAAAGGTTTTAATGGCGGACAGCAATGTGAGTAAAATAATAGATGCCTCAGCCATGTTTAAGTCCAAAGTCTGGACTCACCTCTGCTTTAATACCATTCATGGGACAAACAAAATCGACAAAAAGTATGTGATATGCAAGAACTGCATTATTTGCATGTGCTTTAAAGCCTTGCTGACAAACATTTCATGTACATGTGCTTTTTCTGAGTGTGAACACAAAGTGCGAACACACTGAAAAGCCTGTCAAACAGCAGCTGATTACTGGACTCTTTCGCGTCTGATTACACTAATGCTGTCAAAAACACTCAAGGTTTACATATAAACACAGCTGGCTATGTCTAAAGTGAATGTCAACAGCTGAGAGAGAAACGGATGCGTGTCTGTATGTTAAATGCGTGTAGGTCTTAAAGTGACAGCAGTCTAATAGTTCTAAACATGCTGCCGCTTGTCATTAAAGAGAGAGTTCACCCTGTCATTAAAATTCTGTCATTATTTACTCACTCTCATGTTTTCCCAAACCTGTATTCATTTCAAAACAATATATTTTGGGTGTTTTGCATAACCACAGTTTTACTACAAATACCATGGTTATACTATGGTTAGTGTAGCAAAACCATGGTTTATTTGTGATCACCGTGGTTTAATTATTGTAACCATGGTGGGTTATTTTAGTAAGACTATGATTAATTTTCATAAGATGTGTATTGTCAGGTAAACAGAATTTTTGATAGTTTCCATATATTTAGATCTAGATAAACTCTGAATAAAGAAAAGAGAGATTTAGAGCCAGATTTTTGTTAATGTTTGTAATATTAAGCTACAGTAGCAGGGAACACAACTTAAGTTATATTATATTTTGTTATATTCTCTTTTGAGTAGTCAAACAATCCAAAGAAAACATCTTTAAAACTGCTGCTGTAATGTTGCTGGTTCTACATAATCATAACTGTGTAATTATTGTCGGATGAATATGCTAACATAAAAAGCTCTCTTTATGAATCATGAGAATGTTGGCTACCATAGCTATAAATAAAGACATGAAACTGTGGTCAAAAGTCCATCATAAATGTGAAAATGTTGGGGTGGGGGTGTTGTCTAATGTTATGTCCCCACCAAAGTCAAAATAAAACCTTTACCCGTGGGACAAAACATTCTTAGTGTTTATGGAACATTCTTATAACTTAATATTTGTTATACGTTCTCAAAACATTAAGAGAAAGCCTTCTGAGATCAACATTTTTTAGGATGTTAATTGAATGATCTAATAATGTTGAGAAAACGTTCTTAGAAACAACATCTCAAAATGTCCTTAAGATGTTATTTGTAGGGCTACTTGAACATTCCAAGAAAATTTCTGTAACCTTTAAATAAAATGATAAATGAATTTAGAATGTTAAAAATTACTGTTTAAATAACATTATATTTTGGGTGAAAATAAAGTCAGTAGAACAGTGTAAGACACATTTTTGTAACCTTTAAATAAAATTATATATACATTTAGAATGTTAAAAATAAACGTTTAAATAACATTATATTTTGGGAGAAAATAAAGTCAGTAGAACAGTGTAAGAAACATTTCTGTAAACTTTAAAAACTGTTCTAATGATGACAAGAAAACTGGATATTTTAACATCTTAAAAACACTTCAAAACAACGTTCCCTTAATGTTTTTATAACCTGAATTTGATACCTAGGATGCTGTAAAAACATTTTTTTTTTTAATGTAATATTTAGATTTTGAACCTCTTTTGTGCACCTTATACATACTGGAATATTTGTATGTATTCTCATAGCCCTGGACAGGATTGAAATAATATTGTTTCAGTATACAGATAATACAATTCAGCTCTTTCTGTCTGATTAACATCTACTAGAGAAATAATCAACAGATCATAATCACAGCAAGAAATATGAGTGAGTGAATGTATCTCCTCCATCCATAAGTGATGTGGAGGAAAGCAGGGGGAAACAGCTGGAGCGACTGTCAGTTTGCATCTGCTGATGGGTTTTAGTGACTCCAGCTGCTCGCCTCTTTGAAAACCAGAGCTGTTCATTAAACTCACATCTCACCAGGTGCTGGTTAGCGGCGGTTTGTTCGGGCCTCCGAATCGAAGCCGTCACACCTGCATGTACACCGCAGTCGTGACCTCGTCTGACCCCGCGCTCCCCCCGTCCGCCGGAGCCACTACTCCTCTGGGCTCCTTCCAAAGTGGCTGCTTTTCCATTAAAAGGCTGTTTCCCATCACCCTTCCCCTCGTGTTCCCGACACAGACCCACAGCGAGCTGAAGCGCCTGGGGTCCTCATGCCGTCCTGATTTCCTCCTCCTCTGCGACTCGGCGCACGTATGAATCAACCGCTGATTCATTATAACTCTGATGAGTGAATAACCTGATCCTGCGGTAAACGTCAACAACAGACAACCGCTGCACTGTTGATTAGTGCTCTCAGCTAACAGAAATGTGCTAAAACACTCCCAGTCTATCTCACAATTATGACTTTTTTTCTTGCATTTCTGAAAAAAACAACAGTCAGAATTGTGAGATATAAACTCAAAAAAAGTCGGAATTCTGTTTATATCTCGCAATTTTGAATTATTATTATTATTATTTTAGATATAAACCGAATTGTGAAGAAAAAAGTTAGAATTGTGAGATTAAACAGTCGTAATTACCTTTTTTAATTTTTATTCTGAGGCAGAAACAAAATTTAGGAACTGCGAAAAACGAACTCAGGATTGCGAAATACAAACTTTGTATTCCTGATTTTCACAATACTGAGTTTACATTTCGCAATTCTCACTTTTTTTCTCAGAATTCTGAGTTTAACTTTCACAATTCTGTAGTTTTTTTTCTGCCACAGAATTAAAAAAAATGTTACTTTTTATCTTGCAATAAAGAAATTATTCTGTGGCAGAAAAAAACAAAACTCTGAGATTTAAAAAAAGAAATTGCAATAACCGCTTTTTATTCAGTGACAGAAAAAAAACAGAATTTTGAGATATAGAGATATAAAAATATTAGAATTGTGAGATTAAACAGTCACAATTACCTTTTATTTTTATTCTGAGGCAGAAACCAAAATTTAGGAATTGCGAAAAATAAACTCAGGATTGCGATATACAAACTTTGAAATCTGAATTTTCACAATACATTGTAACACTGTTAACAACAGACAATCAACCTTTTTTGGCAGCAAAATTTTGCTGAAAATTTCCTAATATATGGAAGCTGCAACTTTCAAATTTTTTTCTCTAAATTCCAAATTTTTTCTATTTTTTCCTCAGAATTGAGATAGAAATCAGATTTTTTTTTTCACAATTCTAAATCTCACAATTCTGTTTTTTTTTTTTTCTGCCACAGAATAAAAAATAATTGTTACTTTTTTATCTTGCAATAAAGAAATTATTCTGTGGTAGAAAAAAACAAAAAAAAACAATTGTAAGATATAAACTCAGAATTTTGAGAAAAAAGTCAGAATTGTGAGATTTAAAAAAAAAATCACAATAACCTCTTTTTTATTTAGTGACTGAAAAAAAAACAGAATTTTGAGATATAAACTAAGAATTTTGAGAAAAATATTAGATATGTGAGATTAAACAGTCACAATTACAAAACAAAATTTAAGAATTATGAAAAAATAAACTCAGGATTGCAAAATACAAACTTTGAATTCTGAATTTTCAAAAATTTTAAATCACAATTCTGCTTTTTTTTTATTTAATTGCAACTTTCTAACTCACAATTATGACTTTTTCTTGCAATTCTGAAAAAAAGTCATAAATGTGAGATATTAACTCAGAATTGAGAGAAATTACCCAGAAAGAAAATTACCCCCCAGAATTACCCAGAAAAAAAGTCAAAATTCTGAGATAAAGTCTATATATATATATATATATATATATATATATATAAATATAATCTTTTTATTTCATGGTAGAAACAGTAAATGTGACTGATACCTGACTTTGCAAACATCAGTAATGAGAAGAAGAAAGCTGAGGATAAAAACATAAAAACAGACAGATGTCAGAGTCAAAGATAGAAACACGTGGCCCATCACCATGGAAACATCAA